>NW_009954532.1:570029-574523 GCF_000747805.2 Chaetura pelagica | reverse complement strand
CAGGAATGCTGATGGACAGTTTTATTCCTATTGCAGATTGAAAATAACTTCCACTTGCCTGTCACCAACAGCAGAGTAGCTGCAGATACCAAGCCTGCAGTTTGGCAGTGAAGGCTTGGACCAGTATGAACACCCTTCTGAGCCCAACCTTGAGAACACAGCCCAGCTGAGATGAAACTTGCCTGTGCTCCTGCATTAGCATCACTTTTGCTCAGGGCAGTGATGCAGCTGGGGGTTTCCTCACATCTTCAGGCTTTCTGGGAGATCTCCTGTGCTCTCCTCTGGCAGGCTGCCACAGACAGGTGTCTTATGAACTGATCTGGAACACAACCTGGGTGAAAAGGGGTTGGTACCAGTTCCCACCTGAAGCTGCAGCAGCCAGTGGTATCTTCTTGTCAAGGGAAAAAAAAAACCACAACAAAACACAACAAACCCTGATCTTTAGTGGGGCAAGAATGTCATTCCAACAATGACTTTGTAAAAGCTGAAGAACTGGCCCTGAGGAGTTTCAAGCTGATGCCACTGAGAGCAGTGAATGGCACTGCTGGCACCCCTGAGGTTGCCCAGGTCAGGTGCAGTCAAGGTCCCACCTTGGCTGTTGGGGTTCAGTCCTTCAGAGGGCTGAGAACATCCCATTGGAGAAGGGGCAGCTCAGAGCAGGCTGGTGTGAGTCCTGCCTCTGGTGTGTGCACTCAGGGAAACCCAGAGGTGCAGGTACCACTCTGATGGAGGGATCCTCCTGCCATTAATACAAGGCATCTGTGAAGTGCCTGTGGGACTCACAGGCTTGGATCCAATGACACCTGAGAAGTCTTTGATGCAGAACTCAGTTAAGGTGTCCTGGGAATGCCAGTGAAACGTCTCCTTTATGTGTCAGCAGAAAGAAGAAGAATAGGGGCACAGAGGTGCAAGGTGCTGGGTGTGGAAGGGTGTCTCCAGCTACCTGCAGCCTTTGGAACCTTCTTTCACCTGCTTTTCTGAGTCCTTGATGCTCAGAAAATCTGATTTTTAAACACAGTGCTTTAGCCCTGCCACAGATCTTTCTCCATTGCCACATCCCAGTGTTAGGTTCTGCTGGAGAGTGGGCTGGGGCTGCTGCTCTTCCTGGCTGTGTCTCTTGTGGAAGGCTTGACTTGCAGATAGTGCTTCATCAGCTTCTCCAGCTTGTAAACTCTATTAGAGAAAACTACCAAGGGACTAGAAGTGATGGGTGTCAAGAGGTGGTTCATCTCTATGCATTCCAGCCTGGAGAAGAGGAGGCTCTGTGGTGACTTTATAGCAACTTTCCAATACCTGAAGGGACCTACAAGAAAGGGGTTTTTACACAGGTGTGTAGTGAGAGGGCAAGGGGCAATGGTTTGAAGCTTAAAGAGAGAAGATCAGGTTGGACATGAGGAAAAAGTTCTTTCCTGTGAGGGTGGTGAGATGCTGGAACAGGTTGCCCAGAAAGGTTGTGGATGCCCCATCACTGGAAGTGTTCAAGACCAGGTGGGATGGGGCCACGTGTAACCTGACCTAGCAGGAGGTGTCCCTGCCCATGCAGGGGGGTTGGCACTAGATGATCTCTAAGGTCTCTTCCAACCCAAACCATTCTATGATTCTATAAATCTTCCAAAGGCAGCCTCTAGAAAACAAGCACTCTCAGAGGCATCCCTGGTGCAGGGCACACTCTCTAATTCTTCACCTCATTTTCAGGAGGGACAAGAGCTGTGAGCTGGTTGCTACCAGCTACACTCAGCTTCCTGTACCCAGCTGGACATGTCCAGGGACTGTGCTGCTAATTCCAGAGCACTGTGGTCTGTTTGCTGCATCTTCTGCAACTTCTGTTGTGTTTTATGTGTCCTCCTCTTCCAGCTCCTCCTTAGATTTCCTTGATCTTCCATTCCTTCTTCCCTGGAGACTTTTACCATCTGCAAGCAGGTCTCAGTGAGTTGTTTTCATGTTCTGTCTTGAACAGTAAATGGTCTCTGTTGATCTTTCCCACCAGGTTTCATCTTCTCCTAGCTGACTGGAGGAGTCTGTTGCTTCCTCTGTTGCTGGTGAAATGCTGAACCATCTGTCTCCTCCTTCCAGCTCATGCAGAACGAGGTGTCTTCCCTTTCTCTGGGTGGAACGTTCAGTGAAACCACTTTGGATGGGAAGTTCAGGTGGTACATGTGGAATGGGTTCAGGGGAATGACTATAACAGGCTAAAGAGAGTATTGGCCAAGTTCTGGGTGCTTGCTCTTTTGACCCAACCTTGTCCATCATCTAGAGCTGAGGGTTTGAGTAGAGCTGGTGTGACAGCCACACTCTTGCTGCTTCATATTGACTGCACCTCCTTCTGAGGACCTCTGAGAAAAAGTGCAGCTTAAAACACAAGGGTGATGTTTGGCTCCAAGTTCTGGCCTTTCTTTTTTGCCTGCCCATCCTGCTCTGAGGGCAGAGCCTGCTGCTGTTTTGCTCTAGCAGGGGGGTGTTCCCATAATGTGATCCAGCTCATACCACACTGCTGGCACGTTGCTCTTCAGGCTCTGAACTTCCAGGAATTTGTACCTACAAACACTGACTTGCTTTGCATTATCAGAGCCTGCTGATGGTGGTGGTGAATCCAGAGGAGGCTGCTCAAGCTGTGCTCTGCTAGCACGGGAACCTCAAGTTTAATAACAGCTTGGGAGTCAACTGGAGAGCAGCTATTGTTCTAGGGGCTTTTTTCAGGCATATATTACTTCAAGGTTTTCCCTTCCTTTCAGCTGGGGGATAGAGGAATGAGGGAAGCAAGTTGCCAGTGCCTAATGCATATTTCTTGGAGCAAATACACTGGTTTGTTTTGTTTTCAACAGCTTATTGCAAATGTGGAGCAGCTGTGGGTTTTGTGATGACTTTTTTTTTCCTCTTTTTTGGAAACATGGGGGTCCTCTTCCTATTATTTCATAGCATGCTTGCTATAGAAAAATGTAAAGTATTGAAGAAGTTCAAAGTAGCCAGAGTCAAATGTCTTTTTCTCTCCCTGATCTGTTAAAGTCAAGTCATTAAGCTGCCTGATGAGAAGGAATCTGGGATTTCCCCATGGCTCTCTCTTGCCTTTCCTTTCTGGGGCTGAAGTTAAGGCAGCCCACAGTCCTACAGCCCAGATCCATAGAGGGATTTTAGGTATTTGAGTCCCAGCTCTAAGCAGAGTCTCTCAGCCTTTCCCCAGAGATGTTCAGTTCTCCCAGTGTCTCGGGCACTCTACCTGATGACTCCTGGTTACACCTGAGTGCCCCCAGGATGTCTGATCTGGCCATCCCTGGGCATCTTCTCTGAGGAACATGGCCAGGGAGGAGTTTGCCCTCCCTCAGCTCTTTCCATGAGGAGACTGAACAGGAGGTGAAGCCACGGCAGCCACAATAACACTGCAGCCCCCACGCAGCCCTGGACTCATCTCCAGAGGCCTCTTCCAAGGATCCTCCAGGGACTTGAAGGACCTGTTTGCTTCCTGGGTTTGCTTCACAAACCCTCTGCCATCCCCAGCTCCTCAGGGGGCTCCCTGGCTTTCAGCTCTGAAGCTTGGGAGTGCTGGCCTCTTAACTTTTGACCTCCCACCCAAGTCCAAGAAACGATGCCCTAAATCTGCTCACAGTGACAGCTCCCTGATTCCTTAAGGCTGGTTGCAAGATCTGAATCTACTAATAGGAGCTGGCCTGATAAAAGTGACTTTTTTTTTCCCCTCCCCACTTAGCAGTTCTGTGCAGCCCAGGGAATCTAGAAATTAAATTGGCTTTATTTCAAGCCTCTTCTATGCAACAGAAATGGGACCCCCTGCAGTGCAGTGCAGTGTTTCCAATTATATTTTGGGGCATGTTGCTAATTTTTGGCAGGCAGAGAGAAGCAGGCCAGGCAAATGGCAGGTGGCAGGCTGTTTTCATCTTTTTACCAGGAGCATGGGGGAAGGGAGAGGGGAGAAGGAGCTCAGCTCTGCGCCAAGAAATGCGACCTCGCGCTCGTGCGAGCAGAACAGTTTTGGCACATGCTGGAGGATGGAGGGCTGGGCAGGGATGGCTGGGCCCTTTTACATCCCCCTCCTGCTGGGAACACACGTGCATGCAAGCAGGACTGAAAGAAACATGCTCAGGCAATGACAGTCTCCAGGTCTGGAGTTGGGCACCTCTTGGTCGTGCAGAGCTCCGTCAAGGGTAGTGAGCGTGGCAGGACACACTCAGGGTGCTGGTGTCATCTGGGGGGGCCATGCTCCACCTCTCTGCTGTTATGGGTCTCTCTGCCTTCCCCACACAGTCAGAAAAAACAACAGAGTTGGCTTTTGTTCATCCATTTATTCATAACACAGCTAATGGATTCAAGATGGCACTGACTCCGGAGGGCCTGGGTGGTTTGTCAAAGCTATTACACAACCTGCATCTATGTGCCTGCATCTGGGGGGGTGAGGGTATCAACAACCAGAAGCTGCTACCCAAGATCTGCCTGTATTCCAGTGTGCATTCCCCTCAGCACGGTGGCATGGTGACATGAAGCCTA
>NW_009954532.1:569281-569804 GCF_000747805.2 Chaetura pelagica | reverse complement strand
TGCCAAGAGCTGGCAGACAGAGCTGGTCTGTGCTCACATGGACCAGCAGCAGAGCATCCGCCTTGCCCCCAGGGACCTGCCCTCTGAGGGGAAAAGCACCAGGATGCTTGATTTAGAAAACAAATCCAAAAAAAAGCAAATTGTGAAAGTTCTGAGAACTCATTCCAGGTCAATCTGAAGCTTTTTCTTCTGGGGCTGGGTTTATACTGAAGCTTGGAGGGGCTGAATTTTGTTATAATCACTGAATCTTGTCACGCAGCTGTTAATCCACTGGAGAAAAAAGACTGAAATGAGAGACTAGAGATGGGAAAAGATTTTCCTGTGGAGGAAAACGTGGGGGAGGTGGGTTGCCCACCCACGTGTGGCTCAGCATTTCGTTTTTGGTGGGACTGCAGCTTCTGAAGGGGACAGGACATGGTGCAGGTTTATTGCAAGCTGCCTTTGCTGCTGTGTGCTTAGGCCTGCTGGTGTGTCGTGGTGTTGGCTCTGGGTCTATGGAGTGGTGTGGGGTGAGCAGGACTGG
>NW_009954532.1:541350-569266 GCF_000747805.2 Chaetura pelagica | reverse complement strand
AAAACCACTTTGCAGCCTGTTTTGGGCTGGTTTTGAAGGTCTACAGGGGCTTGCAATGAAATGGCTTCCTGAAGGTGCATTGCCCGCTGTTGAGGCACATCCCTTGCTGCTGCTTTACTCTTCCTGGCACTGGTGGTACCTCAACAAACAAGATCTCAACAGCTCAGCTCCACCCATCACTCTGCCTCTTCACACACTGACATTTTATCCTCAGCCTCCTCCTCCTGCTGCTGTTCTGCCCCAGGGACAAGCCCAGATATTTTTTGGCACCAACGCTAACGTTCCTGAAGCATCTTTCAGCTGGTACCCAGCTGGTACACAAGGGACTTGTGTGATCCTCACTGACCTTCTTTCACAAGCAAATTGTCAAGAGTTTCAACCTGCTCATTTGCTTCCTTGGAACCTGCCTGAAGGGCCTAGAAACAGAGGCCCTGGTCAGCTCAAATCTTGGCAGGATGCTCTCAGAAGGAGGTGCTGCCTGAGGATGGAGGGATATTAGTAATGGGTTGTTCCACCACTAATGGGAGTGTGGTTAATATGCTTGCAACCCTTGTGTTAAACATTTTCTCATCACTTGTCTGAAATGAGATGACAAGCCATTTGCCATTAGACCTTCTGTGCAGTGATGGGCTAAATCTAGCTCTTGGTTTCACTGGTGTGAGTTCAGAAATGAAGTCTGGTTGGATGCTTTTTTAAATCTGTCCCCTGGAATCCGTTTGCTGCCAGTGCTGAGAAGCAGTGTTTGGTTGTGCACAGTCCTCTGAAGGAAAGCCAGTCCCTTCTCTTGCTAGCACCTACCCTTCAAGAGCTGAAAAACCTTGTGAAAATCCCTGGCCTGGCTTTGATCAGCTCTGAAGCATTTTATATCCACTACATACTGTGGCAAATTGTGCCAGAGCACAACAGAGCACAAGCCCCCTGTCCTGGGCAGGCATCCAGCCCTGCTTTTTGCCCCCAATTCTTCAGTAATTCCTGACAGGTCTTTGTGGAGGCTTTTCCAAGGCAGCATCTCCCACTGCACTGTTGCCCTTCCCACTGCAGGTTTTTTCCTGAGTGCACAGCCTGGGTTTTCATTGCTGCCATGATGTAAAGACACAGAACGTTTGATGGTTGCAACGGAACAAACCCTCCCTCTGAATTAGCACCTTTTGCCTGGAAAGAGCAGTGCATGGTGGAAGGAGGGTGGAAAATGCCAAACAGGAGAGAAAAGGACTTCCAGACCTGTTGAGTTTGGTATGTGGAGCCAAGTGATTCCTTAGGGATGGGGGTAACCTCAACACCCCTCCCACAGGCAGGTGGTATCCTGGAGTTTGGGGCAATTGTTGCTTGATGGCTTCAACCTGCTGACATCAGGATGGTTCTGGTGGCCCTCAGAGCTGTCCTCTCAACCCTCCCCTCTGCAGCAACCCAGGGTTTAATGCTATCAGGCCTTATTAGCAATCATGGAGCACTGGAGGAGCCTGGCCCATCAGTCCTTACCAACTTAGGAGATCTGTGTGTGTGTCAGACTCATCACTAACCACATACTTACTCTGCTCTGACTCCAGGAATGGTAACCCACTTATTTATAAAGCCTGTTTGACCCTGAGGCAAGGCTCCCTGCCACGTGCCACTCCAGCCTGTCCCATATTTCACTTCTCTGCACTGCTGTTGTTGGGAGGGCAGTTCTGTCCCAGCAATGGGGCCTCTTGTATGTCTGACTGGACAAGATCTGGCTGCCAGGCTGTCCAGTCCCATTTGCTGTCTCTGACAGTGACCAGGAGTAGGCTCTTTAAGAACAGCCACCCCAAGAAAGCCAGATCCTTATTCCTAATAGAAGTTATTCTTAATCCTGAAGCAAAAAAAAATGAGAAAGAGAGGTTCTGTGAACACTTAATTCAATGTGAAGAGTGTTAGCACCATGACTGGCCAGCACAACTTCAAATGTGCCTTGGGCTTGTTTTCCTGCTTCCCCTTGGCTTGCAAAGGTGTGGATCTAACTCCTCCTTGTCTTCTGCAAGCTGTCCCAGTATGGCCTTGGCTCCTGAGGTCACTGGGATTTACTCATCACCCTCACACACACTTGGATCTCCAAAATCAACTGAATCAACAGCCTCTGCTTCCCAGCATCTTAATCCCCACCTTGCTTATTTCTGGGGTGAATGTACCCAACTGGCAACACACAACAGAGCTTGTGACAGGACCTGAAGGAGCTGCTTGTAATGCCCATATAAATAAAGACAAGATGCTTTGAAATTAATATATATATATATATTCCCAGTTCCTCCACCTAATGAAAACCTTCATAGATTTGTTAGGGTGGGATGGAGAGTCTCTCCCCCTCTGTGCCCATGACTTGCAAATCTTTCACAGTTCTGCAAAATAAGATGGGAATTGACTCCCTACACAAAGCCCTTTTCCCATGGTGTGTTTTCTTGTGGTGTTTTTCAAACTGTGCTTAAAAATCAGAAAGCTTCAGCTCTGCTGTCTGTAAGTTGTGAGCCTGTGTTTACGTTGGCATTTGAACTAGCATCGAGTTGTCTTCATTATGAACAAGGTGGGGGAGCAGGGAGGGGAATATACCCCTGGATTGATAATAGCTGAGCACTTGCCCACTAATAAATTTAGGTGTTAATGCCTTGGGTTTTTTTTTTTTGCTGTTTGGTTGCCATAGAGATGGGCTGCCTGAACTAATGGGGTTGTTGTGAGAAGTTCAAGGCACGTTTGCCAAACGTTCTGTTTCTCTGGTTACCTTTTTGCTTTTTTCCCCATGCTGTGGGTTTGGGACCAAAGCCTTTCTGCCCTTCTGAGGATCCCCCCCAAAAATTGGGGGTGGTTGCAGGTTCTGGGGAGCTGCTCAAGGAGCTGCAGGAACCATCAGGCACTGTTGCTTGCAGCCCTGCAAGGCTGGTTGGGAACCTGGTGGTTCTATTGATGGCATTTATTCCACCAAAGGCTGCAAATCAGTGTCAGGATGAGCAGAAGGAGCAAAGGGGGAGTGGAACAGGTAGAGGCTGAGATTCCTCCTGCTCCATAAGGACTTGCAGTGTAGACACCCTTGGGGATGGATCTGCATCACTTGGTGTGTGCACAGCTTGCTTGTTCCCTCTGCCTGGGGCTCATCCAGGGCTGAAACCAGAGTTCTGGGACTTGGGTCCTACCCTGCTGGGAGGCTCGTGGTGAGCTGATGCTTCTGAGCTGGATGTTGCCATGTGATGACATCTGAGGTTGAGCAGCAGGCCTGTTGGAGAGCTTGATCCTGCTGATAAATTTATCTCACACTCAGGGCAGATCGGAGCTTCTTGGCTTTGCTTTTGGAGGCTCAAAGGGTTTCTTATCCTGCTCTACAGATTGCAGGCCAAACACCAGGAGGATTGACTCCAAGATGTGTGCAAGGGGCATCTGTTTTCCCAGACCTTTACTTCTGCTGGGGAGACATATGCACCCATTTCACTCCCGTGTTGTTTCTCAGCACAGAATGTCTCCTTAGGCAAAGGTGTTTGTGCACAGAACATTGGCCACCAGCATTTTTCTTTCTGCTAGTCTGAAAAATATAATCAATAGGTGATTATTCTTTGGAACAACAACTGTTGTGTGATGCTTGAAGGTCTCTCTCCCTCTCTGTCAAATTGCCTGGCTGCAAGTGGCCAAAAAGAGGCCCTGACTCATTGATCCCAAAGGCAGCAGCATTCCAGGGAATTGTGGGGTGTTTCAGGAGAAATGTGCCCTGGGACTAGTGCTGTGGCATAGGAGGACTGAGCAAATGGCTTTTCAGGGAAGAGGAAGCCCATTCCTCTGATAACTAGCTGGGAGGTATCTGGATTAAGGAGGAATTAAGCCCAAGCTTAATCATGTGGTCCTGCTGGGAATTTGGACTTACCCTCAGATTTATGTGTCTTTACCTACAACTCACTGCTCATTCACTGGTGGAAAGGGCTGGATTATTTCTTTTTGTCAAGGACCTCCTCACTCACAGTGCCAACCCACATTTCCTCTCATTTAAAAAAAAAAAAAGGGGGAAAAAAAGCAAAATCCAAAGCTCTGAACAAATTTTTAGTCCTCAAAGCTCAGTATTTCCGTGGCTGCCAAGCAATAAGCTGCAAGGTTTGTTGCCAAAATATTCTTTTCCAAAACCTTTTTTAAGTTGGTGCTTGTTTAAAAAAAAAAAAAAAAAAGAAAAAAAAAAAAATAATTAAAAAAGCCATATTTTTTTTTTTTCCTCCTGCATTTTAATGCAGAAAATTCTCTGTGTCATTTCTTATGCTGAGCTTATCACAGCGTGTCTGGGAAAGCTTTATCCAAAATGAAAATGTGTCTGGTTTGAAAAACTGTTTCCTTCTATTTGAAGCTGCTGCTGATTTTTCTCCAGATTTGAGGCATGTTTGTTGGGTTGTTTTGGTTTTTTTTTTTGTGATGAGGAAGCTTCTCTGTATTTCCTGGCACAGATCAGTGCACTTGGATAATAGGGCTAACGAGATGTCAGGGTGGTGGGACAGAGCTTTGTCTGCCTTTTGGATTCCTTTGGAGCATTTTGGTTTGTTATTTAGCTCTGTGCTTGGTGGCACAGAATGATAGAATAGCTTTGGTTGGAAAAGAACTTTAGGAGCATCAGGTCCCACCATGAACCCAGGTCACCACTTAAATCGTGTCCCTTGGTGTCACATCTCCAGGTCTTTTAGATCCCTCCAGAAATGGAGACCCCACCACTGACCTGACAACCCTTTCCAGGAAGAAATTGTTCCTAATATCCAATCTAAACCTGCCTTGGTACAACTTAAGGCCATTTCCTCTTCACTGGGAGCAAAGACTGATCCCCCCTCAGTCCAGCCTCCTCTCAGGCAGTTGCAGAGCCAGAAGGTCTCCCCTCAATACTTCTAAAACCTGTGGCTTTCCCAGGACAAAGGGCTGACTCATTTTCTTAAAGCTGAGAACTATGATGGATGCCAACCTGATCTTTGAGGTCTTTGCTTTCACTTCCCTGATCTTGCAGAAGTGAAGGGAAAGCAGAGCTGCAAACCAAGGATGGCACCAGAGTCGTTTTTAATGGGATTTTTCAGGCCACTGGTTAACTAACCAGTGGGTTGTGAGGGCTGGATGTCATGCACTTGTTCCAGATGTCATGTGAAGCTCCTTATTCAGCCTCTCACTCAGTTCAGCAACGTGGGTTTCCTGGGAGGTGAGGGAACTTGTTTTGGAGACAGGAGAGGAAATGGGGAAATGACTGACTTGTCAGGAAACGTGGCTGGAGTTACTTGAGCCAAGTGTAGGGCTGGCTGGAAAACAACTCTCCATGCACCAAGTGGAGGTTTCAGCCTGCACTGGTGGTGTGGAATTGAGGGAGAGTCCTTTCCCTCATCTTTTAACAAAGGAAAAAATGCAACAAGGCATAGCTGGTAGACTAGGAGGAGAGACCTGATGGTCTTGGACTCCTGGGAGCATCCTCAGGCTCCTGAGGTGCTCCTGAGGCCTCTCTTACACCAAGAGTAAAAGCAAGCCAAGAATTGCCACCCTGTAATGCTGGTCCTCAATGAAACTGTAGCCCAAGCACTTGCTGCTTGGTTATGGTAGGTTAGAAGTGACCCCTATGTTTTAAATACCTTTTATATAAACACAGAAAGAAAATGCTGCAAAGCAAAACTGCCCAGTCTTGAGCTAATGCTTTGCAAAGCCTTTGGCTTACTTGTGGTGTGAGATGAGCACCTAACATACTTCATTAAAGTTTAATGAGTCTAAGTAGGCTAAATGTGGTAGGTCAGCAGGCACAGCATCAGGTGCAGTCCTGCTGGCAGTCAGCAACTTGAAGAAGAAAAAGGAAAAATTCCCTTCTTAAAAATAAATACCTTTAAGGGACTTGTTCAGACTTGCTGTTTCATCCCCCAGTGATGGTTTGTTGTGGGTTTGTTTTTTTTTAAACTCTCTTTCCCCAGGCAATAATGACCAATTAAAAGCAAAGCCTGTTTCCTCACAGCAGTGAAAGAGAAAATTCAGGCTTTGTCCCTCATGTTTCTGCTGCTCTGGGCTCTGGAATTTCCCCCCAAACCATTTCCTCAAGTCGTGGCATATGGCACAGAGAGGTGTGTCTCACTGGTCACTGCTGTTCTTTTCTTTCCCATGGGTGATGAGTGCTGTGGTTACACAGCCCAGCTGAGTTTCTGGGAGATCTGATGAACATTTTGAAAGGGCTTCAGTGAAATTCAGCAGCCTTGCTGGGCCACCATTGCTTAGGATGTTCATCACAGCTAAAGATGACGTTTCCTTGACTTTGAAGGGAAATTTAGATTTATTTGGGGTATTTTTACTATGCAGATGACTGTGTTGACCTGTGGGGTTCTCTCCTTTTTGTCCTAACCCTGTGTTGCTCACTGGGGGTTGGTAGGGAGCACAACTGAGCCATCAAGGACTCCTGGTGCATCCCTGGGCTTGTTCAGCTCCCTCCATGTGGTCTTGCTGTCTCAGAAAGCTTATGGACAGGTAGGTGATGAAAGGAGGCTTCCTCATGTGAAACTTGTTGCTCCAGCAGGTAGGATTGAGTAGGTAGGACAGGTCTACATCAGGGAGAATCTCAGCCCAACAACACCAGCTGAGAATATGATCCCAG
This sequence comes from Chaetura pelagica, assembly GCF_000747805.2. Taxonomy (NCBI): domain Eukaryota; kingdom Metazoa; phylum Chordata; class Aves; order Apodiformes; family Apodidae; genus Chaetura; species Chaetura pelagica. The sequence goes on along the minus strand of NW_009954532.1, from coordinate 562,689 downwards.
TTCAGTGTGCTTTCCTTTTCTGGGCTGGAGTGGGGGCTGCCTGTTGTATCATGCCAGCTCAGCCCTCTGTGTTGGGCATGGATGTCACCTGGCCACTGCTCCAGCTCACCTGGTGTGCTCTGCTGGCTGGTGCACCTTCTCTTGAGAGGCTACAGCTGCCTGTGTGGGCTCATAATCAGCTGATACCCAGAATGTGAGACACCTGGGAGAAGGAGACTCATTTGATAACATGGCCTACTCCATCAGGAATACTTTTTCCTCTTTCTTGGATCCACTCTGGCCGTGAGATGAAGGTAAGTCACAGCATTTTGCAGTCAGCTCTAGCAAAGGTTCCACTTGTTTCTTATTTTATCTGTCTTGGTTTGATCATCCCTAAAAATAACCTGCCAGGCGAGATGCTGCAGTGCTGAATTCCCCAGCTGAGCAAGTGGAACTTGTTGAGAGGGTTTCTTGGATCCAAGTCCTAGGAGAGGAGCCAAAAGCAAAAGTCAGGCTGAAGTTCAAGAGTATCCTTCAGATGTAGAAAGTAACTGCACACAAAAAGAGGCTTTTTTTTCTCCTGGGGTTTCGTTGCACCGTGGAAGAGGCAACACAAATGTTGGGCTCTGCTGCAGTTCAGTTGGAGGAAATGTGAAATGCTCCTCTGGGATCATATCATGTCTGGGAAAATGGAGAGGAGCAGGAAGTATTTAGGGCAATGGTCTCAGACAGGACAGATGAGATCCTCTGCCCTCAAAAGCCACGTGTCAGACAGGCTAAACATTCCAGTGACCAACGTCTGCTCTTGTGACATGCTGCAGCTTTCTTGTTGAGTCACTATCACTAAGCACACAGGCAACAACCAGGAGGCCTGCAAAATGCATCAGCAAGCTCCTGAAGGGGAGGAATATGTGTATTTTTTTGGTTTCCTTAGGGATAATTAGAGGAGTCTCAGATGAAGGGGAATTTCAGCTTTCAGCAGATCAGAAAGGGGATGGCTGGTGGGCTTGGAGTCCTTTAAAAGTGTTCTTGAACCCAAGCACAATGAGCTCATGTCAGCTGGAGCTGCAGCCAGAAGTGTGGAGTCACAGAGCTGGTCCTTAATAATGATGGGCAAGTCATGGTGGAAAAGGGATGAGCTGATGTCTGGGATGCTGGAAGGGAAAACGTAGCAGGCAAGATGAGGTAGAGACAGCAACACACAGGCTTCTCCTCTAGGAAGTGAAAATCCATGCCCTGGTGGGTGCCAGGCTGATCCAGATCAAGCCCTTGTGCTGTAGGATGCTGTGGGGCTCTGTCCTGTTTGCTTCTGTGCCTGGTTGAATCCTGCCACCAGGGCTCATTTGACTTGAGCACAATCATTTCACAGTGGAGAGGAACATCAAGAGATGAAAAAAATGACCTCCTCGTGTCTAGAAAGCTGGAGGCACTTCCAGTGCTCCAGGCTGGGACCCTTCTGACCCAGGTGTATTTACATTTTTGGACTGAAATGGAGGGACTAATGCATCCCTGCTGGCAGAGTGCCTGGCACGTGGCCAGGATGAGGCTTTTTCTGTGAACACAGACACTGATGTTCATTTCTCCCTGCTTATTATTGTCACCTGCCTCAAACCCAGATGTGGGAGCAATTTTTATGTGGGTTGTTGTTTTTTTTCTTGTGCAGTCCCCTGATTTCTAAGTGTCTTCTGCCCACCCTTCTTCTGCCCATCGTGAAATATGGTTTCCTAACAGGGCAATCATCTGAAAATGGGCCCCCCCCAGCAGCATGGCAGGACACAGGGTTACTTGATTCTTCATGATGCCCTCAGAAGAGAGGGCAAGGCTGGTGTCAGCCTTGCAAATCCATCCTGAGACTTGGGGTGCCTTTGAACTGGGTTGAAATGTCCAACTGGGCAGCTAAAACTCAACAGTACAGAAACTGCTGGAAGCACCAGAGGCTTTATCTAGCAAATACCACAACGTTGGAGCTTTAAACATTTGTCCTAAGTGCTTTTCTTTCAAGGGAAATTTGATATACAGCTGCAAAGGACTTTGTGCAGCCCCAACATTTGTGTTTCATGTGAGTTTATTCTCTCCCAAAACACGTGGAAGAAGTAGCCTGGTCTCTTCCTTGCCCTTTGCATCCTGCTGCTACCTGCTGTCTTTAACACCTTGATACAAATCAAAAGGCAGATTCTCCTTGGAGAGAAGTCCCTGGGGTTCAGAGGGATGGGACTGAGGAGAAGCTAATTGAAGAAGGGCAAGAAAAGCAGCAGTTTTTATATCTGGGCACTGTCATGGGCTAGTGCAGCTGGTGGCAAGGTGAGGCCAAGTGCTTCCTGGGAGCTTTGGAGCAGGTAGCAAGAGAAAAATCCTATCCCATGTTCCTTGAAATGTCCAGCCCTGGGGAGCCTGCAGAGAGGTGTGAAATGGTGCATCCTGCTTGTGCTCCTGGCTGGGCTGAGCCCCCAGCCAGACACATGGGTTTGGTTGGGCTGAGGGAGGTTTTACAAGGCAGCAGGTACCCCAAGTGCAAAGCAGCTGCTCCAAGATGCTCAGCTGGAAGCAGCCAGTTGCTGTGAGGAGCCTGCAGGGGATGCACAGCCTCCACCTGCAGCTGGCTGGGTGGTACCCAGGGCCCTCTGAATGTCCCACATGCAGGTGAAGCAGGAGCTTCACATTTTGAGCTGCTAAAGGTTCCAAACCTCTTTTTTTTAACCTCTTTAACTCACCTGTTTTTGAGGGAGGTTTTACAAGGCAGCAGCTGCCCCAGGTGCAAAGCAGCTGCTCCAAGATGCTCAGCTGGAAGCAGCCAGTTGCTGTGAGGAGCCTGCAGGGGATGCACAGCCTCCACCTGCAGCTGGCTGGGTGGTACCCAGGGCCCTCTGAATGTCCCACATGCAGGTGAAGCAGGAGCTTCACATTTTGAGCTGCTAAAGGTTCCAAACCTCTTTTTTTTAACCTCTTTAACTCACCTGTTTTCCATCAGGGTTGGGGTGCCACGTGGTTGAGGACAAAGCACCTCAGAGGGGCCACAGCATGGCTTAGTTGAAAGAAGAAATAACAGGTTGGGTGGGTTTTTCTCTTCTGGATGGCAGTGAGAGTCCTCCATCCCTGGTTTCAGTGCATCTCCTTCCCTGTTCTCCTTCCTGGCTTTGTGCAGTGCCAAAAACAAAGACCTTTGCACCACATGGCAGAGTTTTTCAGGTTTATAAAGGACTCAGCACCCTTGTGCAGGGTAGTTACTTCCCATTTGTACCCTGTACCTATTTTTTACTGGGCCAATTAAAGGTTAATAGGAGCATTATACTGTTTTTTTATGGGGCCATAATTTGATTCCCAAGAGGATAAACCAGGAAAGCAAAGGAAAACACAGTAGTAGTGTTCTTCAATGATGTGAAAAGGAATTGTTTTACAACTGAAGGGCACTCCTGTGAAGGGGAATGGTTCATTCTACCCTGGCTAGGGCAGAGCTTAAAACTAAGAAACCTGCTCTGTGGTTACAAACAGCCACCTGGCCAGGTGAGCACTGCACTTGCTGAAATGGCCTCATCCATTGGCACTCCAGTATACCCAGTGCTGGCTCACCCACCTCCAGCTGTGCTCCAGGAAGAGCTGAGCTGGGCAGAAGTCAGAAAGGTAACACAGGTGGTCCCAAGTGTACCCTGGAGAGAGCTGTGGTCTGATGAGCCCCCTCCTGAGCCCCACTTGATCCTGGGGCAGAGCCAGAGGGAGACAGAGCAAGGCAGGGCTTGGTGCTGTAGAAATCTCAGTGCTTTGTTCCAGTTCAGAAATGATGGGTTTCAGCCTGCCAAAGCCAAAACAGTGGTTAAAAGAAAATGGTAACTCAAATATATATATATATAATTAGTCTGCTGTTTGGAAAAAGTCCAAGCTGCTTTGAGTGCTGTGGTTTGAGGGTGCCTTCCCCTCCTCCCCAGATGAAAACTCTGGGTGCCACTCAGTCCTGATGAGCTCAAGAAGGAGTTTGCTGTGTACCCAGGCCAGAGGGTGTTACTGGGGGAGCCAGTGCTCTCAGGTACTGCTCACTGGTGCAGGGTGGGCTCTGGGCAGCTCTGAGCAAAGTGCTGTACAAACATTTAGGAAACCTGGTGTGTTTGTCAATATATACAATTTCTCAGGGTTTTTTTTTTTGTTGTTGTTGGGGTTTTTTTAGCAGTCCAAGTAGAGAAGGCAAGTTCTTAAATGCCTGAGGTGTGGGGAAGTATTTTGCCCCATCCCCTGACATTGCTGAGTGTCCCTGTTTCCCCCCATCCCTCCCAGGAATAGGTGGGTAGGAGCAGGAAGGGTGAGGTTTTGGGGCTCAGCAAGCCTGGGCAGGGGGGAGCAATTTCATCTTAGCTGTTCCAGGTCATGGGACCTCTGGTCCTGGTGGAGGTCTGGTGGCAAGGCAGTGAGAGAAGGGTGCTCATTGAGGTAAAAGCCAAGAGGTCACACTTGAGTGTCCCTCTAGGATGTAAAGATGAGGTGGAGAAGCTTCTACTTGAGTAGCAGAGGATGGGTTTGGGTGCCATCTGAAGGACTTCAACTGCAAGCTTGGGTTTTGGGGGGACATTCTCATGAATCTAACACACAAAGCTGGTCCAGCTGCTGCAGGTGAGTTTGGGAGAGGCCAGTCAACCCATGGGATCAGGAACTAGGGGACTAGGGGACTAGGCACAGAGAGAGACCTGTGTGGTGAGACTCCCACTAACCAGAGCCCCAAAGCATGGTTACCACTAGGAATCTGGCCAGCAGCACAGGGGCAAAAACCACTTGGGAGTGCTCATGCATTTTGCCAGCCTTTGCTGTAGCCAAAAAATGTTCTGGAAAGGATAGTGCACACCCCTGATTTATTTAACACAGCCCTGGGCTAAGGAGAAAACAGGAACTGCCCTTCTGAAACTCACTGCTGGACCTTCTCCTCCAGTCTCCTGTTGCTGATAAAGCCCAACTTCATAAGCCACAGGGGAAGTCATAAAACTGGTGTCATGCTTGAGCCAAAGGCAGTTGAAAATCAGAGGAGAGGCACTCATTGACTCAGATGTGCTGTGGAGTTGGAGCTCGTGCCACTTAACCTCTGTGGGGAAAGAAAGGAGAATGTGTAGGAGCAGGACTGCAAGTCCTCACTGAAACTGTTTGTTCCTTTCTCCTTAATCTCCAGCATCACTGGACACGGCCCTTCTGGAGGTGCTGCCAAACCATTGAGTCCCTCTGACCCTGCACACCAGGCTGTGTCTTCCTGGAGCAGAGTTGGGGAACTTTTTGGGTTTATTCCTTTTCCTTTTTCCTCTCATTTTGGCCCGTGCCCAAGGCAGTTGCCTCTCAGGTTCCCTGTGTTTCTTTGGCTTTGGTCCCACAAATGCTTCTGGGACAGGTCAGGGCATCTCCCAGGGGACCACTTTGCTGTGCCTTCAGAGCTTGCAGCATCTAAGGAGGCTTCCACCTTTCAGTTTGAACATCCCTTCCCAGCTGAGACTCAGGCAACAGGAGTGTGAGAGGACATGACTGAGAAACAATAGGTGCCTGGTGGAGATGCTGAGTATTTTCCTGGTACAAAAAGCTGCTGCATCCTATGTGATAATTCCCCTTTCTTTTCCTCCTTGTTGGCTTTGTGTTTTTTTGGTGATTTATTTGTGGGCTGGCAGACATCCACAGCCCTGCAGGAAATGGATGCCTGCTGTTGTGGAGGGGGGGGACTATATAAACGTGTAATTTTCCCACTACATGAATTACAGACCTTTCTCCCCCTCTGGAGCAGCTCCAGGCTTTCTCTGCCCTTTCAGTGCTCTCCCCACACCCCCAGCCCAAGCCACGGGGTATTTATAGGGAACCCTGACTCTGTCATCCTCAACTGGGCAGGTCATTCCTGTCTGCCAGCTTGGCCAGGTCACAAGCCCTGCAGAGGGGGAAACTCTCTGGCTTTTTCACCTGCTGGTGATAGCTCCAGGATAGCAGCCCAGCCAGGTTTGCTCTGGCTGTGCCACCCTTTCCTCAAGAATAAAAGTGGTTTTGCCCTAAGAAAACAACTGTCTTGGTATGGAAAAGCAATTGCAGAGCAATTTGCTTTGGAATAGCTGTGCTCCTTAACTCCTGACTCCTAGAGACAGACTTGGCTGAGCTTGGAGCAAAGAAAAGAAACCTGAAGGCAAATGAAACCTGTTATCAGGTTTTGTTCAAGAGAAGGCTGGAGGGACAGGTCACACTGAGCACAAGTTTTTGGCTCCTGCCAAGGCCACTGTGGTGCTTGGTTGGATTCATGGCTTGTGGTTCCCATCCCCCTGGGATTCTCCCCAGGTTCCCACGCAGGATGTTGTCTCCCCCGAGGCACCAGGCTGTGCTTTTGGGGCAGCAGTGGGGCCAGGTGGGAGGTGTGTGCCTGCAGATCTGAATGGGAAACAGCCTGGCAAGGGAGCCCAGGGGTTTTTTTGGCCTTGGTGGCTGATCTGGCAGGTGGTTGGTTCATCTCCTGCCTAACACCTGCCCCTCTGATGGGCTGAGCTGTGACCTGTGGTTGCTGGGTGCTCTGGAGAGGCTTTGCTGTAGCTGGTCGTTGGTCCAAGGGTTTACTGATCTCCTGTAGCACATCCACATTGCTCACACTCTGGAGCTGTGCACTCAGATGCTCAGGAAGCTCCCACCACAGTGAGGTTTGGCTCCTGGTGTCTCTTCCTTGCTGCTGACCCAGGAGGTGTTATTGTCTCCTGGAGAACAAACATCTTAGAAGTCAAACACGACGCAGATTGGGATGAGGAGAAGCTTTTATTTTAGAGGGCATGCCTGCCAGCAAGGAGCCTTGCTAATGAATCCTGTTCTTTCCTGCTCGAGCTGTAACTCCTGGAAATAAGAAACCTGGCCAAATTTGTAGCAGAAGGTGCTGCTTCTGTGAGTGGACCTTCCTTGAGAAGAGCAACTCTCACGAGGGGATCTCTGCAGATATACCTGTCATTGAAGGGCTCAGATCATTTCCAGCAGGATGGATGTACCAGAATTGTCCTTTGGCTTGTAACGTGGCTTCCCCATGGACTCCTAATGAAACACAAGCCCTGCTGTGATTTTTTTGAGTTTTTGCCTCCCACAAGTGGGCACATTCATCACGCAGGATGTGCTGGCAAGTACAGAGCAGGTCAGATTGATGACAGGCCTGTGCTGCCTGTGACCATCCCTGGGTTTCCTACAGAGGCTTTGGAGAGCTGTTTCCCCAAGCTGGAGACTAAGAGGTGAAAGGAAGAAGCCAAAGCAATAGGAGATGACTCCCATTTCCAGTTTCTCTCCTCCTTTGACACCCGTGCTGCACCCATCCCCAGGAGGGCAGCACAAGTTTGTTTCCTGCCTCTTCTGCTCCCTGTGCATGGAGTGGTTATGGAGGGGGTGCAAAAAATCCCTGAAAAATCCCTGACTGAGGCTGAGCCATCTCCTTGGGCCCTCACCATGGCACTGGGGAGGGAGAGGGCTGTGTCCATCACAGCCACCCCCTGGGAGTGGAGGGACATGTTGCTGTGAGGTCAGAGAGGTCTGTGAGGGCAGGGCACAAACCTGAGCCAGCTTGGTGTCATGAGATCAGGAGGAAAGGGAGGATTTGTGATGGGGGGAGAACATCTCGGGGTGCAGCTGTCTGGGGTGAGATGTGTCAGCCTCCTGTCTGGATGTGCTGGTGACCTGTCCCTGCTGGGATGCATCTCCTTGATCTCTTTGGGGCTGGTCGTAGGGAACCAGCAGATTTTCTTCCAGTGGGTCCCAGCTGAGCCCAGGAGATAAACCTGGACAGATCCCCATAAAAATTAAGCAGATGATTGTGCTTATTCTGCCTCATCCCTGCAAATCCTGAGCAGTTTTCATGGCCTCTCTTGTGTTTGACTCTCAGAGCACATCCTGCCACTGCCACACAGCCCATGTGTTGGGCAAAAGCTTTATCAGCCTGTGTAGATGGAGCCTTGTGGGCTGGTGCAAGATTGTTCTTGCATACCTGTGGTTGATGTCAGCAGGTTGAAGGTTGGGGCTGTGCTGTCAGAAGCTGTTCCCTTGAGAAAACATCTGCCTGCCTGTGAGGATTGCTTGGGTGAGTCTGGGCAATCAGCACCCAGAAGGTTCCTGTTGTGTTTCCAAGTGGCCTGGCCTCACTGAGTGATGGAAATCCTCATGGAGAGGGAAGGATGCCCTCATGAGATCTTTTCTTGTCTTCAGTTCATCTCTTCTGCAGTGCTCAGCACTGGCCACAGATGAGGCAGGACACTGAAAGACCTTAAGCAACTAAGTTTTGACCATGGTACTTCTTTGTATCATCATTTAGGTTTCAAAAAGACCTTTAAGGCCATCAAGTCCAGCTGTGAACCAAACCCTGGCAAGGCTACCACTAAACCATGTCCCCCAGCACCCCATCTACACAGCTTTTAAATCACCAGGGGTGGTGATGCTACCTGGGCAGCCTGGGCCAGTGCTTGGTGACTCTGCTGCCCTGTGGGGTGCCATGTGTACCCAAAGCTGTGACCAGCTGGGTCATGGCAGTGAGGATGAAGGGTTGGGAGTCAAGCTCAAGTCCTTTAAGAGCCTTTAAAGGCTTCTCATTCCCAGCCACCAGCCTCTCAGCACCACCACTGGCTGCCTTTTCCCACAGCATCCGTGAGATGTGGGCAGGTTTGGCTGCCACCTGCTTGCCCACCTTGCTGGAGCTGTTGTGGTTCTGCCTCCTCTTAGTTTGAAGCAGCCCAAAGGCAGGAGCACGGGAGGCAAACTGTGGTTCTTGCAGCAAGGTTGTGCACCTGAGGACCAAGAGCTAAACAGCAGGTGAGGCTGGGTGAGCAGCCTGGGCATGGCAGGCTCTGAAGCCTGGGGAGCTCTAAACACAAACCACCACTAACAATAGCAGGATCCCTGCTCTTAACTCTCTGCCCTCCTCTAAAAGCACCAGCCCTTGGCAGGAAGCACCCCCTTGGTGCAGCTCAGGGCTCAGGTTGTTGATGCCCCAGCCCTGGAGGTTTTTAAAGCCAGGTTGGATGAGGTTTTGTGCACCCTGGTCTAGTGGTGGGTTCCCTGCTCGTGGCAGGGGGGGGTTGGAACTTGATGGTCTTTAAGGTCCCTTCCAACCTTCATGATTCTATGGTTCTATGAATATCCACCATTAAAACCCTTCCTTTCACACGTTGCAAAGGTGTGGATTGACTTGTGTGCTGGAAGAGCCACAAATTTGGGCAGTAAGAAGGAGGTGCTGCTGGTACAGCCAGCAGCTGGTGGCCTTCAGGGGCTGCAGGCTAAAGAAACACCCTCTAGTCTGAATCTTGGGCACTGGAGGGGGAGAGGATGCAGGGCAGGTGTAAACATGGACCAGACCTGTGATAAAACAGAGGAGGCCAAGTGTGCTGTGGTTCCACAGAAGCTGCAGAAAGATGCTGAGCAGAAATGGGAGCAGGACAGCACAGGTGGTGGAGAGAGCTGGAGAAAACCTCATTATTTATCTACCCTCTGCTGCTCACCGGCAAGTTGGGATTGGCCAGGAACTGGGTCAGGGTGAAGTGGGATGAAGCAAACAACACCTGAAGTCCTCACGTGATGCCTCCTGCCAAGCCTGTGCTGATGTTCCTGCCTTTCTCCTGCTGTAGCTCCCCCCAGCCAGGTTCCCTGGGAGCTGGGTTTGCCTGCAACCCCAGCTTGTCAAGTACCCATGGGAAGGGAGGTATTTATTGCACGGTAATACTCTCTGGGCACTTCCCAGTTGAATGACCCACAGAAACACCTTCATTTTGCTCAGTTTGGGGTAAGAGAGTGGGTTGTTGCATTTCTGGTGTGCTGCCAGTGTGTTGGGCAAACTGTCTAGGTGATGGAAGTGTAGAGGTGCTCCCTCTCCACGAGCCAAAGGGAAGGCAGTGCTGATGCATCCACCGTGGGTGGGAGATGGAATAAGTCAGGGGAATGGCCTCCCTGCCTGCCCAGCTGGGGAAGGTGGATTCGTGTTGTTTGGCAAGGCCTGGTGCTCCAAGAGAGAGGGGATTGGTTTTGTGTGATGTCTGGTGTGTGAGCCCACTGGGAGGCCTGTGGGCTTGGCAAGGCATGGGCAGGCTGTGCAACAGGGCAGGTGATGCTCCTGATCAGTGTATCATCGTGCTGCATTTTCTCAGGGAAAGCAACTGATGGATCTGAAGGGCAGGCTCAGAAGGTCTGAGGTCCAGCAGGATTGTTCTTCCAGGTCTTAGCAAGGGCTAGCTGTCCCTGGAGTTTAGCTTCAGGCTTCATCTGTGCACGTGGCATGGTGCAGTCCCTTAAACCCTGCATGACAAGCTACCTTTGCAGAAGCAGCAGCCACATCTGCACTTGTAAAAGTGTGAGGCTGGTGGATGCATCCCTACCAGGCATCAGGAGCTGCCTTGCATGTCTGCAGCCAGCAGCTCAAGGCTTGGGCTATAGAGTAACCCAGGTTTGAAGCCAAGTGACATCATCTTCAATGCTATTTCAGCCTGCAGTAAAACCACTGGCGAATTTGTCCGTGGGGATCAGAAGGTTTCCTGAGTCCTCATTGTGCCTGAATGTGCCCCTTTTCTGGGTCCTGCTTTGAAAAGTACTGGGAAAACCCCAAATCTTACAGTCAGTGGGAAGAACCTGTGCAGTGCAAGAGCAGCAGGAAAGAGGGGCAGGGCACATGGTGCTGGCACTGCTGCAAACCTCTGCAGGTGAGCCCACCGAGGCACCACGCAGGGCTTCTTTGCTTCCTCTGTGCCTGCTGTCAGCCATGAAAGGGGGGAAATATTGCATTGGAACTTGGGTTCCCATCAGGTCTGGCAATCTGGGTTTTATTTCAAGGAGTGGGGGGGGGAAAGAAATGAGCACTCACACAGAGGCTGCTGGAACAACGTGAAGTGGTTTCCTCTTGGAGAGCCCTTCCTTGCTGTTCAATGCCTGCCTTTAAAGCAGGGTGCTGAAGTCAAGCAGGGCTGTGCATCACCCAGGAAGCAGGCAGCTCTCAGCCCTGGCACCAGAGGGTTCCTGGAGGATTCCTGGAGGATTACTGGAGGATTCCTGGAGGCTGGGAGCTGCATGGGGAGAGCTAAGCCAGGGGACATTGCAGAGAGCGCGTTGCCCATCCTCCCATCCCGGGGAGCGGGGCTGGGAATAAAACACTGGGGGTTGCAATCTGGCAGCTCTCCTTCCACTTGGAGCAAGAGATGTCCAAGGGAATTAGGGAGATGAGGGGGCTGCAATGGGAAGCAACTGCTGTTGGAAGGCAGGCCCTGCCAGCTCAGCCTGGCTAATCCGATTCCCGGAGATGCGCGGCCGGCTCCTGCTGCAGGGGGGTTTGCTGCTTGTTTTGCCCACAAGGCTGTGCTGGGGGAGCCTGTATTTCAGCCCGAAAGGAGGAGGCTTCCCTTGGGGGAAGCCTGATTTCATGCTCCCAGATCTGGTTGTGTGGATGGAGGGGGGTAAAAGGCCATTTGGAAACCTCTGTGTCTCGGGGCGTCGCGCCGATAACCCGCTCTGGCCGTCCCGGGAGCGAGCCAGGCAGGAGCAGATGCTGTGAGCACTGAGGTGACCTTACCCAAACCAGATCTGCTGGCTGAAGGGTGACCTGACAACCTGCCCAACTTCCAGGGCAGCTGGAACCTGCCCTGATGCGGCAGCCACAGCACTTTGGCCACGTCGGCGCCGGGAGGCAAAACCGGCGCGTCCAGCCCCAGTTTTATTGCCAGCCCAGCTCGCTCAGCACCCCCTTCCCCCAAAAAAAACCCAAACACACGTTGGATCTGATGAACCAAAGGGCACAGAGCAATACCTGAGCCAAGGAAAACGGGGATCCTTTGCACCAGGTCGAGGTTTTCACTGGTAAAGGACATGGGGGGGGGTTTGCGTGATTTGCTTGACACCGGTGGCTGCAAAAAATGAGAGTTGACTTCCATTTCCCAGGGCTCTGTTAAAGCAGCTTCCCTTGGTGCTGCCTGTGCTCTGGGCTGTGCTGTATATGGCACTTCTATTTTTAGGCACCAGGGTTGCCACGGCAACCGAGTGTGTTGGGTGTTTTTTTTTTTGTTGGTTGTTGTTAAATATAGCAGCTGTTGCAGGGAACTCTTGTCCTCCTGGATGCAAAGGCTGTGTTTGTTGCCCCCTGACAGAGCTGAGGGTATGAAATGCAGATGAGAAAGGGTGATTGGATATAAGTGGAAGCCCAGAAGAAGCCCTGGATCTGTAATTACACAGGGGGAGGCTGAAGGAAGCCCTGTGGCTGCTGCTTCAGAAGCAGCTCCTGCTGCATTAGGGATGTGTGGGGAGAGGGATGTGGAGCTTCTCAGTGTGGGCTCCATGGGACCACCCTCTCTCTCTCTCTCACCAGCTGGGTTGCTGCCCTGTCTGCTTGTCTGTTTTACCCATTCTGGTCACTTCTGCTCCCAGGAGCCAGGCTGGTCCTGGCTTTGCTGGCCAGGACATGTTCTGCTTTGGAGAAGATCTAAGGGTGCCCAATAGGTCTTGCCATCCGAGGATCCCTGTGGGAAGGAAGGAGCCTGTTTTGGGCAAAGCAAGTTGTAGCTCCTACGTGCATTGGAGGAGCTTGGAGATGAGGGTCTGGAGCTGCATCTCCTCTTGGGATGATGGAGACCTCACTGGAAGAGGTGCCAGTGCACAGGCACAGCTCCCATCCCTGGGGCTGCTGGAAGAGAACATTCCACATCTGCCTCCCTCCGCCAAATCAGATCAGGATCATAAGCAGCTTTTCCCCTTTTTCAGGTACTTCTCTTTTTTTTTTTTTTTTTTTTTAATCTATTTTTTTTCCCCTCTTGAAAATGTGTTTGGCTCTGGCACTTCTGTGGTGCCAACACATCCTCCCCAAGGCTTCTATTTCATCTCCTGGGCGGTGGGAGAAGACGGAGGGAGTTCTTGTTCTGCTGGCTCTGCTTTGTGCTGGGTGCTCTGCCTTCCCCTTTTTGGTGGGAGCTCCCACATGGAAGGAGCTTGGAGGGGCACTTGTGAACCTTGGCAGCACAGCCTCTGCTCTGCATCCCCTTTTCCATCCCCTTTGCATCCCCATTCCCAGTGTGTGTTGAGCCCAGGTGGCTGCAGCCATCGCTCCGTGCACAGGGTGGGGAGCACTATTGCTGGAGCCCAGGGCAATCTGTCAGCTGGGAGATGAAGATCTTTTTTTAATTAACTGCTCTTTGCCTCATTAAATGAAAAAGGAAACCCAGTGAGCAGCAGATACACAGCCAGGGCTTAAGGTCTTTGAAAGTTTCTTTCAAAAGCGGATGCAGCAACAAATAAATAAAGAAGCAGAGTTTAAAAAGCCTGATTTTTAAAATACCCACGGAGGTCACTGTGACCAAGGCTTTGAACAGGAATAACATATCTCTGGGATTCTTATCTGTTCCCTGAGCAGCCTCTATTGCTGGGGATGTTATTGCTTTTCTGAATTTAATAGCAGAGATGTTGTTTATGCAAGCAGAGCAGGGGATGGGATCTCACACGCTGCGGGGCTGCCTCTGTGGGCATGGAGCTGCCTGTCCCCTTGCTGCCAGTCCCTTGCTGCCTGTCCCTGTCCCCTGCTGCCTGTCTCCCTGCTGCCTGTCCCTGTCCCTTGCTGCCAGTCCCTTGCTGCCTGTCCCTGTCCCCTGCTGCCTGTCTCCCTGCTGCCTGTCCCTGTCCCTTGCTGCCAGTCCCTTGCTGCCTGTCCCTGTCCCCTGCTGCCTGTCTCCCTGCTGCCTGTCCCTGTCCCTTGCTGCCAGTCCCTTGCTGCCTGTCCCTGTCCCCTGCTGCCTGTCTCCCTGCTGCCTGTCCCTGTCCCTTGCTGCCAGTCCCTTGCTGCCTGTCCCTGTCCCCTGCTGCCTGTCTCCCTGCTGCCTGTCCCTGTCCCTTGCTGCCAGTCCCTTGCTGCCTGTCCCTGTCCCCTGCTGCCTGTCTCCCTGCTGCCTGTCCCTGTCCCTTGCTGCCAGTCCCTTGCTGCCTGTCCCTGTCCCTGCTGCCTGTCCCCCTGCCTGCTCCTGCACCCTCCAGGCACTTCACTCCATCTGGGGTCCTGCTCTCTGAGCAGCTCTGCCAAAGGGATTCTGAGGGCTGGGGGCTTTTGGAGAGTCAGGGATTTAGGAGGCAGTAGGATAGAGTCAGATGCTACCAACTGCCTGCTGGAGTCAGTCCTGGTCCCCCTGTGGAGCTGGAGCCTGTTTCCACATGTGCTAGAGCATCTTTCTGTAGCTGAGGGCATAAATATGGGGGTAATCCCTGAGGAAGCACTGCCTGTAATGAGGGAAGGCTGCCACCTCAAATTTGAAGGCTTCCCTGCATCCTTCAGGGAGCATGTTGTCAGCCATTTCTGACTTAGAAAATGCAGCCTGCAGCTAGGAGGGAGGTTTGGGGCAATCACTTTGGATGCTGTGCTGCTTTTAATCCAGCACGAGGTGAAGGGGGAGGCCTGTGGAGTGGGCACAGGTACAAAAAAAGCAGCCCTGGCCAGCAGGACCTGGTGCACGTGGTGTTCCCTGTCCCCTCTCTGCATCTGCTCTAGTTGCATCCCTGAGCGTGCACATCTTCAAAGGTGGTGTCATCCCCCAGGAACACAGGGCAGTTTTGGTGACCTAAAAGACTTGAAGCAGAAGTTGTGGCCCTCAGGGGAGGTGGAGTGGCCTTGTCTGACAGTGAGGCCAAAGAGGGCTGAGAAAGAAGCTGCTTTGTGGCCTTTCAACCCAGGGTCAGTGCCTCAGGACTGCCCATGTGCATCTTCATGTTGCACTTTCATGGGCTCCTTGCAGGAGGTGGCCTTGGCTTGTGGCTGGTCCTGGTGTGGTGGGGATGATGCCTCCCATTCCTCATGTGAAGAGCTGCTGCCATGGGGCAGGACAAGCCCAGGGCTGTGGAAAGAGCAGGCATGGGGTGGTACAGGGGAGGAGTAACCCTGCTGCCATACAACAGGATCCCAGCAGGGTGAGGAGCCAGGATGTTTTGTCCTTGGAGCCACTTCCCCATCGTGACACTCCCCACAGGGGTAGATACTGTGCTGTGTGCTAATCCTGCTGGGTTTCCCAGGAAGGGACAGACACTCCCTGCCCACAGCAGCCAGGATCCCACCTTGGCTGTACCCACCTCTGGGGCCAGGGTGATGGGGTGCAGGTTGGAGGCTCCATCCTTTCTCCCTGGTGGGTGCACATGCCCAGCTGCTCCTGCCCATGGGGCACAGATAAACCTTCTGCTGGTGCCAGAGGCAGAGTTTCCCTGGGAATCTGTATTTATTGAACCTCCTGCCTCTGCTTATACGTCTGCTTCCTTGTGTATTCAGTGATGGTCCTGGTGTTTATGCTCCCCCTTTTCCCTCCATTGATTTATGGGCTCATTGTAGTCTCTCCTGTTTTGTTGTCATTGTGTTGCTTCCTCCCTCCAGGCACATGGAGCAGCCCTGGGCATTTCTTTTTAATTTCTTCTGCCCTGCATGGTGGCTGGTCTATCCCTCAGCCATTTGTGCTGATTTGTGGGAGGAAGAGCCATGGCAGTGGCACGTGCCAGCCCACTGCCCACAGTGTCCAATATGGACAAAGCTGTGGATTGTCCCCAAGATCCCATCTAAACCTCCCCTGGCACAACTTGAGGCTGTTCCCTCTTGTCCCATCCCTTGTTCCTGGGCAGCAGAGCCCGACCCCCCTGGCTCCAACCTCCTCTCAGCAGCTGCAGAGCCAGCAGGTCTCCCCTCACCTCCTTGTCTCCAGGCTGGACACCCCCAGCTCCCTCAGCTGCCCCTCACAAGCTCTCCAGCCCCTTCTCCTTCTGCTCCAGCCCCTTCCCCAGCTCCCTTGCCCTTCTCTGGAGACATCCAAGCCCCTCCATGTCCTTCTTCTGATACCAGCCAGGATGCTGTTGCCTCCTTGGCCACCTGGGCACACTGCTGGCTCACGTTCAGCTGGTTGTCAAGGAAGAGAGGTATCTGGCTCATCAGAAGCAATCTGGAAACTCCTTCTGTGGGCTGTTTTTCTCTTCCCTAACACCTTGGTGTGATGCTTCTCCTGCAGCTTCCCCAGCAGAGGTGCCTTTGCACCAGCTGCAGCTCCATCCAGTCCTGCAGCACGGCCACAAAGCTCATCCCTGCAGCTGAAGAGAGGAGCTCTGAGCACCAAGAGATGCACCAGCACCTGCTCTGAGCCCCGGGGACAAGGAAGGAGGGCTTGGGAGTCACCACAAGTCCAGAAGTGAGAGGGCACAGGTATCTCAAAACCTCTAGAAACGTGGCCCAGACTCCCTTGTTGTACCTCACTGGGAAGGACCCTTTGAGCATTCAGGCAGACTGATGTTCCTGCTTCAACATCCCTGCTGGATGCCAGGCCCCCAGTGGCTCTGGAGGTCTTCTGCTCACCATCTCACAGCCTGGAAAGGCTCCCTTGGCTTGCAAAACAGTCAGCATTGTATCACTGTACTGGAGGGGTGTGTGTGTGTTGGGTGTTTTCCACATCAGGTGGGTTTTTTTTCTGGGGAACCACAGTATCAGAGGAGTTTGTGTTGTGTTGTGGTTTGTTTTTTTTTTTTCCCCTGAAAGCAGAGAGTTCTGCCCTCTCTTTTCCAAGCTCAGCACTATATTGCCAGGCCAGTTTCAGCAGCTTCTCCAGCAGCAGAATCTTTTTGTGCCATTTGGGGAAATGGTCTGGGCTCAGCAGGACCCTTGCAGGCTGCCTGCCAGGCTGCCTCCTGACTTACTGCCAAAACATCTTTACTTGTTTCTGGCATGGACAAGTGTCTGTAACAGCCTCAGGTGAGCTCAGGTTAAACTGCTCACTTGAATTACAGGAGCTCTAGTTAGTCCTTATTCCAAAGGAAGATGTTCAGGGAAGTACCTTGCAGCTTTGGAGGGAGACCAGGAGCCTCCTGGCTGCTCTAGGACCTCTGTCATTGCCTTCCTTCCCCTCTCCAATTCATGGAGAAGACCCTCCCTCAAGAGCAGGATGGAGAATGAGTTACAATCTGATTTGCCCACAAACTATAGAGCAGCCAAAGTTTCCACCCTCCCCACAGGAACGTGAGCTGGTAGAGCAGCACTTGTGTCTGAACCAAAGCTGTGGCAGGAGGTGAAGGCAAAGCAGGGGGAGTTTGCTGTAGGGTTGTAACCCTGGTTGATTTTAACCCAGCCTAAAATCTGGGCACACATGGAGACACTGCAACCAACCAGTCGTGCTGGTGCTTCCAGCTTCTTTACATTTTTGCTTCTTCTTCTTGGTAGCTTCAGCCTCCACCTTCTAGGAGGAAATTCAGGCAAACTGTGTCTTTTACCCTTTGCTGTGATGTCTCCATGCCCCAGTCTGGGCAGCCACAGGGTCTCTGCCCCTCTGGCAAGAAATGGGAGCCTAGAACAGATGAGGTGGAGGTGAGGATCTCCCAGTAAGCTTGTGTCCCTGTCCAGGGCTGCATGGAAATTTGCTGCTGGAGATCCATTATCTTGGATATATTCTTGGATGGGCAGCGTGTGGATTTTCCACCTTCTTGAATTTCACCTGGGAGCCTTGTGTTTGTCCAAACAGGGAAGCCTGCCCTGCAATCCAGACATGATCCCACAAGACAGCCAACTTGGTGCTCCTGGTGTCCTCAGGAAAACAGCCCCACCAGCTCAGAAAGTGTGGGGGAGAGACACAAACACCTCCCCTCCTCCAATTCAGCAGTCCTCAAAAGGCAGCTGCATCTCTGGAGGAGAAGCAGGAGCAGCTGGAGCAAAAGGAAGGCCAAGTGAGGTGATGCCATTAGGATGATTTCATCTCGTTGTTGAACAGGAGCCCAGAGCAGCCCCTGTGTCAGTGGAATCCTCCTGTGTGGGGCTGTTGCACCATCACAGGGCTGGGGTCACCAACACCTGCAAGTCCTGGAGAGCTGCACACCCTGGGAAGGGACAAGATGTCCCAGAGAAATGGCCAGGGGAGGGGATTTTTCAGCTCCTGAGCTGTCTCACAGGGAAGGCTGGAGGAAGCAGATGATAAAACCAGGGTGAATTGGCCACAGGAAAAGAAAAAAACCCCAAACAAAACAACTGGGAAGGGGGAGGTTGGGTAAACTGGGTCTTCTGTGAGCAACAGCAGCTCCTGCCCTGTGGAAAAATCCTTCCACAGCCAAACCAAAACCTGTTATTTTGCTGTTTGGTGGTGGCAGGGGGTTGCTTGGCTTTGTTGTGTGTTGGGTTTTGTGTCAAATGGCTGCCAGGATGCAGGCCTGTCTCTTCAAGAAGGGGGGCTTGGCAGGGATGTGGGGACAGGGTGTCTCTCCCCTTGTGTTTTCCAGAGGGTTCATTCTCACCCAGTCCCACCTCCAGTGCATCTTTGTTGGCTCCATCTGCAGCACACGAGGACCTGCAAAGGGCTTGGAAGAGGAAAGCATGAGGTAGAGGTTGATTATGAACATTAATAGCAACTGAGAGAGGGACCCTACTCAGGCTGCATTATAAAGACACCCTGAAACCACTCCACCCCTGCAAAGTAGCCTCTTTGCTTGCTCTGCTTTGTCTTTTATCCTCCTGTGCACCAATTGCTCATCTCACTTCACGTTTTCCTTTCTCCTCCCTGGAATTTGGACCCAGTGCCTGTTTTCTGTGGTCGTGATGTGGCTCCTTGTCTTTCTGCTTCCTTGTCACGTGTGGAGGAAAAAAAAAGAGAGGGAATCATGATTCTTGTGACCCCTTGGGAGCCACTCACTGTGTCCTCTGCTCCTCACAAAGCAGCAGCACAGATGCACAGTTCAGCTCTGCTGGCTGGAGACAGTTGTTCAAGGCTCTCGGTTGGGTGCACAAAAAAAAGACACCCCCTCCCCTTCTCTCTGAGGGCCTGTGATGCTTCCCTGGCACCAAACCCTCCCCTTTACAAGGTTTCAGCATCTGGGTTAACCCCACAGATCCCAGGTGGGTCAGGCAGAGAGAGGTCCTGCCATGGATGCTCTTTTCTCCAACCCCCCCAATGCAGAGGGTGGTTTTACAGCACTTCCCATGGGCTCCTGCCCAGTGCCCTTGCAGCAGGGTCTGGCTTTGAGTCCCCACAGTGCAATCTTGCTCTTGAGGTGGTCTGTCCTACCAGTCAGTTGCTTGGGGACACTTGTGCTTAGCACCCCCAGCTCAACCTGCAGGCAGCACGAAGCCTCTACAAAAGGCTGGGTGAGAAGCCCATTTCTACCTGAGGAGCAGGATGGACCCTGGCTGGGACAGATGCTGAGCACTGTTCCTCTGCTGGCTGGTGCCAGAAAGCTCACCAAAAGAGCTGACCTCACAGGTATGTGGTGTTTTTCAGGTGGGAAATCCCTGACAGGTCCCACATTCAAGGGCCACTTCACAAAACAGTGAAAAAATCTTCATTTCTGGTGTCCTCTGAAGCCAAGGATGCTCCTCTGCTGCAGCCTAGAGAAACCTCAATCCCCATCCAGCAGGGGATCCAAACCAAGGCACCAGCCCTTTCATTTCTGGCAGCAGTAGGGGGTGGAAAAAAAAAAGAAAGCCTCCAAAATCTAGAAATCAACCATCTCTTAAAGTGTGTAGGGTTAAGGAAAAGGTGCAGAATAGAAAGAATTTCCATGGGGAAAAGCATGTCATGTCATTTGCTCAGGGAAATGATACACTGTCTTCATGGGTGCCTTTAAAAAGAATTCCAGGAGGGGTCAGAGGATGCAATTATGAGTGTGGTTTCTCTAGGGGAAAAGTGGGTGGAAGAAATTTCCCTCCTTTTTTCCCCAATTCCCAGGGGTTTGTGCTTGCCCTAACACTGCAGTTTGCTGCATCTCTGGTCATGTTGGCTGCTCCTTGTCCCCCCTTTTACAGCCCCCCCAAGTGAACATAAAGCACTGGAATAGGTCAAAATCTGGCAAGGAGCAGTTTCTTATGAACTTTGAAAGCCAGATCCAACCCAAGAGGGGATGCTGTCCAGGGGGGACAGAATGTCTTCACTCAACTTTGCTACCAGGAGATGTTCCCACCCCCCTACACACATTTGGTGTCAGCCAGCAATGTTTGGCAGCAGGTCCACAGTGAGAGGCAGAAGCTGAACCCAGTGTCCCCTGTGCTGAGGGCTGGCTTTGCTGTCACCTTCTTCCCCACGTCCTGGGCACCCCAGAGAGCCCAACACAGGCTGGGGGGTCACTCTGTGCAGTGTTGCTACAACCTCTGCTCTCACCCTGCTGATTTAAGATGGAAAATAGAAGGGTTTTGGTTTTTTTTCTATTCCTCCTGCCAAAATAGGAGGCAAAAAAAAAATCAACATCAAGGCCTTCTCTTGTCACCTGGGATCCCATCAGCATCTGTGGGGCAGGGGGGGGGAGGTGGACACGAGCAGGGCTGGGGGTGGTAGAGGAGCTGGGTGGGTGCCACTTCCCAAGCCTGCAGGCACTGAGGCAGCTAATCAAAGCAGCAGGTTTTGGCAGTGTTGGGTGGATTTTTAAAGAGACCATCTGCTCCCCCCCCCAACCCCCCCAGCCAGCCCACCAGCCACCTGGGCAGAGCTTGAGCAGCCCTAAAATGGGAGCTGGCAGGGACTGTCCCACCAGGGCCACATCTCCTGGGCAGGTCCTGCTGGCCTGCAGGTGTCCTTTACCTGTCGACCACTTGATCTGGATTTCTCCACTGCCTTTGCTCAGTTCTCACATGGAAATCAGGTCCATGAAGCAGCTTTGGGCTGTGGCCAGTGCCACTGTCCCTGGCAGCAAAGTTTCATCCAAGTAGTGTGATTGTACCTCCTGCTTCTGCCATAAATAAGGCAGGAGGCTGTTTCCAGGTCTCATGTTGGAGCAGAGTGGGTGGGAAAGGCTCCCCAGAGTTGCACAGGTGAACCCACCACCACTGTGCTCCAGTTCTGCCTACGTGGAGGAACCTGAGGAGCACCCTGCTGAGATGGGGGGGGATGCTGCAGGTTCCTCCAGGGCAGTGGCAGGAGCAGCTGAGCAAGGAGGGAGGCAGCTTCTTGATTTGCAGGTTGATGCTGCAAAGTCTCAGCCAGAGGTGTGTCCTGGCAATGGGGGGGCTGGTTCATCCCAGAGGATGGATGAGCAGGGAATAGGGGGCTGAGTTCCTGGCACTTCAAGGTGCTTCTCACCTTGTTTTCCATTGAAAGAGGCAACGAGTCGCTTTGACTTTTTTAAGTGGAGTTGGCTCAAAACTTGATGGCAAAGTTCTGCCAGCTCAGAAAGAAGAAAAAATAATTCCAGGGATGGTGACTCCACCACTGGGGGTGGGGGGGGAGAGGGGTGGTGGAGTCACCATGCCAGGAAGTATCTAAAAGAAATGTGCTCAGCGAGATGGTTCAAGCGGGTAAACGAGGTTATGGCAGGGGGATTTAGGCTATGGTTGGACTTGATGGTCTTCAAGGTCCCTTCCAACCAGGATGGTTCTGTGGTCCTGTGGCAGTGAGGGTCCTGCCTCTCTGGGGCAATGGGGGCAGGTGGCCCCAGAGCTGCTGGCCACGGGGCTTCCTGCAGCCT
>NW_009954532.1:531680-540474 GCF_000747805.2 Chaetura pelagica | reverse complement strand
CCCAGAGCTGCTGGCCAGGTGTCCTCCTGCAGCCTCCTCTGGAGCTGCCGACGGCGCCTGGTGCCAGGAGCAGGAGATGTGAGGCCGGTTTGATGGGCTCTGGCAAATTCCCTCACCTCTCAGCATCCCTTCCCCTGACTCCTGCAAAACAAGCAGGTTGAAGGTTGCCTGGTTTGGGTGCTGGAGTTGCCTGGCAGCTTTGAGCAGGGAGCAAACACCCGTCCTGCTGACGGGGCGATAAAACCGGTGCGTCTGGAAGAGAGGAGGCAGCAGCAGCAGCTGTGCCCCTGCAACCCTGCTCTTCCCAGATACTGCTAATCCCTTTCCTCTTGCTCCTAGGCCTCCTTAATTGTGCTCCCTGTGATTAAAGAACTCTTTGAAGGCACCACTTGGAGGGATTTCCTCCGCCCAGGAATGTCGCTTGCCGGGTTCGGAGCTCTGGGCATGTGGAGCTTTGCTCTGCAAGGGAGCTGGGGAGACCCCAAAGGCTTTGGTGACCCCAAAATGCTCTGGGTAGAAGCCTCCACCAGAAGGTCAGGACCAGCCAGCTGCAAAAAAAGCTGGAGGGCTTTGCAGAGATGCCCCTGGGTGAACCCAGTGATGACAAATTCCCAGAGAGCTGCTGCTTTCCTGGTGGTGCTTCCTCTCCCAGCCATCTGGGAAGAGTGAAGTGCATGAGTTTGGGGAGAAGAAAGGGGTTGGAGTGACATGTTCAATCAGGCCATGGTCCCACAGGGAGAGGGGAGGTGGGTGCTGGTTTCCAGGCTCCACAGGCTTCCCTGCAATCATGGTACCCACAGCCTGTTCTTCTGCAGGACGCTGAAGCCTGGCTCTGTGGGAGGAACACAAAAGCCCAGCAGGGCTTCAAGAGTGTCTAAGGGGCTTGGCCAAAATGCAGATCAGGAGGGAACTTATTATATGGGTGCCTACACCCAGGAGAAGTACCAGGTGCAGGCAGCACCTGAAGGGACCTGCAAGAAAGGTGAGGAGGGGCTTTTGACAAGGGCATGGAGTGATAGGGTGAGATGGGAATGGGTTTAAACTGGAAGAGGGAAGGTTTGGATGAGACGTGAGGAAGAAATTCTTTGCTGTGAGGGTGGTGAGAGCCTGGCCCAGGTTGCCCAGGGAAGCTGTGGCTGCCCCATCCCTGGGGGTGTTGAAGGGCAGGTTGGATGGGGCTTGGAGCAGCCTGGGCTGGTGGGAGGTGTCCCTGCCCATGCAGGGGGGTTGGAACTGGATGGTCTTTGAGCTCCCTTCCAACCCAAACCAGTCTGGGATTCTCTGATTCTCTGGCTCCATCCTCCTCACCACACTCTGCTGCCAAACCCCCCAGCTGCTCCTGGGACAGGGTCCCAGCCCCATCCTGGCACAGCCTGTCCTGTCACAGCCCACCCTGGAGCCCGTGCCCCACTTCCCTGTGGTGGAGGAGGCAGGTCCCCATAGACAGAGGCAAGATTGCCTGAATATTCATGTACCAGCAGGCAAGCTACAGCAGGCCCTTGTTACAAACTGCTACCCAAACTGCTTACATCCATAAATGAGGGAAATAAATAAACAGATGCTTGTTAATTGACTTAATTACCCACCAGCAAACAGGAGACGGGGAGCACATCAATATAAAAGGTTTTAAAAAGCAACTCATAGTAACTCTTTTCCATATGAAAACCAGGCTGGGCTCTTCTCTCTACAATAAACTTCCCAAAGGCAAGAAATGGATTTTTGCTATGCAGGAGGGAGAGACCAAAGTCTGAAAATGAGGGTTGTGGCCCCAAAATGAGACCTAAATTTATGCCCTATTCCCAAAACCCAGCTGCTTTGAAACCCTGGCTAGGCCAGCATTTAACTTCATGCCAGGAGTTATGGCAAACAACCTTCCTTGAGCAAGAGAAACCCAGCAGCTGAGGTAATCCTTGTGTTCCAGGAGCAAGCAAGAAAGAGAAGGAGGCAGGGCTGGGGCAACCTGAAAGACTGTCACTGTTGATTTGTTTGTGTTCAGGAGGTGCTCAAGCCAAAGGGAAATGGAAGATTGAAGACCTGTCCCTGTCAATGCCACCTGGTCGTGTCCAACCTGGGAGTGTGGGGTGTGCTCCTGGTGAGGCTGGTGCTTGGAGCAAACCCCCAAAGGTGGGCATGAAGCTGGGGAATTCCCTCTCCTGGGGAATTTCTGCTGGAGTCCATCTGAATGAAAGGCAGACCACGGTGTGGTCTTTGGACCAGAAGCTGTGGAAGCTGCAGTCTCCCAAGACCTCACTTGGTCATGAAAAAAGTCTAAAAAAAAGATCCCAGCTCTGCAAAAATGACCAATGCCAAGCTCCAGAGTCTGCAACAACTTGGAGTTTTAAATGACTTTTATTATGATTATTATTTTCACTCTCTGGAAATCATGGAATCACAGAATGGTTTGTGTTGTCAGATCGCAAGTGATCCCTATTGATCCCTCCCTGCCCTTGTCCCAAGTCCCTCCCCAGCTTTCCTGGAGCCCCTTCAGGCACTGGAAGGTGCTCTAAGGTCTCCCTGGAGCCTTCTCTTCTCCAGGTTGAACACCCCAACTCTCCAAGCCTGGCTCCAGAGCTGCTCCAGCCCTGGGATCATCTTTGTGGCATCCTCTAGACTCGCTCCAGCAGGTCCATGTCCCTTGTGTTGGGGACCCTAGAAATGGACCCAGCACTGCAAGGGGGGGGGTCTTACCAGAGCCCAGGGGGACAATCCCTTCCCTCAGCCTGCTGGTTCCTGGGCTGGCAGCACCCAGGCCTCACCCAGGTGTGGGTGCTGCCAGCTCAGCGATGCACCAATCGAACCAGCCTCCATTCTGCCCGTGTTTGCTGGGTTCCTGCTCTGCCAGGGAGGCTTGTGCAGCAAAACCAGTGTGGGTTCCCTGGGGCCTGGGTCTCCAGCACCCGTTACCTGCCTTATCAGGCAGCCCCAGCCCTTAACGAGTGGCCCCAGGGCAGGCAGGTGATGAAAGAAGCCCCAGGAGCATGTCCTGGCTGCCTCCCTGACGTCAATGTGTGTCATCAGGGGGGAATGCAGAGCAGGGCACACAGGGCAGGGGAGCACAGGCTTTGGGGTGGGGAAAAA
Source organism: Chaetura pelagica (assembly GCF_000747805.2). Taxonomy (NCBI): domain Eukaryota; kingdom Metazoa; phylum Chordata; class Aves; order Apodiformes; family Apodidae; genus Chaetura; species Chaetura pelagica. Next base: position 537,396 of record NW_009954532.1, on the reverse strand, counting down.
AAAATAGAAAACGAAGGGGTGGAGCAAAGTGGCAATAAGAGATGAAGGGAGATTATCACCCAGAGCTGGAATGAGTTTCCTCTGCTGCCTGCAGAGTCTGCAAGGCGTGGGTTGATGTTCTCCCGGTTCAGGTCCTGCAGATCCAGCCCTGGCCGTGGGCAACCAGGGAGGTGCTGCACAGGATCTTGGGGCTTGCCTTGCTCAGATCTGATGGCACGAGGGTTTTCAGTCGTGCAGGGGTGATGTTACCCTGCAGTGCCCAAGGACTTGGGTTTTACACCCAGATTTCCATAGAATCCCATAAGGGCGGAATCATAGAAGTGGCTCCAGGAAAGCTGGAGAGGGATGTTTTTCAAGGGCAGGTCATGATAGGATGAGGAGGACCAGTTTCAAACTGGAAGAGGAAAGGTTTAGATGATATGTTAGGAATAAATTCTTTGCTGTGAGGGTGGTGAGAGCCTGGCCCAGGTTGCCCAGGGAAGCTGTGGCTGCCCCATCCCTGGCAGTGTTGAAGGGCAGGTTGGATGGGGCTTGGAGCAGCCTGGGCTGGTGGGAGGTGTCCCTGCCCATGGCAGGGGGATCAGGACTGGGGGATCTTTAAAGGTCCCTCCCAACCCAAATCTTTCTTGGATTCTATGATTCCTCTGTACTTTTTAAACACAGTCTCCTGATGTGGTTTTTTTTGTCTCCTTGCAGCTCCCAGCAGTTGCTGAGCAGAGGTGACACTGTGGACCTGGGCTAGGAGCAGGACTTACAGCACCCTGACCTCCTTGGCTGGGCATGGCCAGTGCTCAGCAGGGCTGACAGAGCCACAGGTATGAGCCAGGAGGTTGTGGCCAAACACCCAGTGAGCACCAGGTGATGGGAGAGAACGGGAGCCAGTCTGGGGAGGGGGGTAAGGCAGCTTCCCAAAGCCTGGTGGCAAAGGCAGCTGGGATGCTCTTCTGGCTCCTGCTTGGGAATATCAGGCCCTTATGCTTGGAGAGGCTCAGAGACAGTGGTGGCATCTGGCACGTTTGCTGCGTCTGTCACCGAGCCTGGGGTGGTGGGAGGCAAGCAGGGAGGGCACGTTGCAGCCCTAGCCCTGGCACTGCTCTGCAGCACCCAGGGGCAGATAGATGATGCAGTTGGGAACCCAGGGGCAGATGATGCAGTTGGGAACCCAGGGCTTGTGCATCCTCAGACCTGAAGCCCACGGAAGACAAGCAGCAGCTCCATCAGCTCCCCGTGCAGGTATGAGGTCGCCCTGCCATCTGGCACTGCCCCTGGTTCAGTGCCTGGGAAGGAGGTAAGATGCCAAACTGCAGGAGCAGGGCCCTTGCACATCCCTCCCCTTTTGGAAGCACTGCAGGAACCCACCCAAGGGTGGCTGGGAGAGGTGTGGAGCACAGCAAGGTGGTCGTGGTGGGACCAGGCTTGGCCAGCCTGCCCTGCCCTGGGGGCAGGGAGCGTGTTTGGGGCTGTCTGAGGCTCTTGGGCTCCCTGGCAGCCTGTGGGCTGCCCTGCCAGCCTTGCATGACCAGTTTCCAAGCCCAGTGTGTCTTTCAGCAAGACGTGCAGTTTCACCACCTGCTCCTTCAGGCTCCTCTGGCTGCCACGGTACCTCTTTGTTTGCCTTTCTGCAATGTGCCTGTCCAGCTCCTCTGGCATCCAACATGCTGCTGCCTGCCTCCTGCACTCTCCAGATTCAGGTTCCTCCTTGGAAAGCATCCACATCACCAGCTATTTTTGGAGCAGAGGCACCTACTGGCATGTGCTTTGCCCTGCTGGGTCCAGCTCACAGCTCCCCAGGGCCCCCTTTCTCCCCCTGCCCTCTCCCTTCCCATGGCATGACTTCTGCACGTCCCACAGCATCTCCAGAGCCCCACGAGGCAGAGCAGAGCCCTTGCTAAATGTTTTGTGGGTGCCCTGAGCCTGTATCTGCCCCGTGAGTCTGCCAAAGGGGGGGTCCAGGAGCAGAGTGGGGTTGTGAGGTCTCCACTTCCAGTGGTGGGTTCCCATCTGATCCTGTCAAGAAGCCAACCTGCAGCATGAGATGTCTAGTGGAGGACAAGGTCCTCCAACCTCTCCAGGCTGAATCCTGTGATGGACCTGGGTGGCCAGAGCTCCAACCAGGATGGGTGGGAGCTGCATTTCGAGGTGAGCCCCTGCATTAGGCACACAGAGACTGCTGAAGAGGCTGGATGTTCTTGGCAGGTTGTGTGTTGGAGCCACCCTGCAGCCCCTGGGCTGTCCTTTTCCCTTGCCAGAGTCTTTGGAGCTGGGCTGAGCTCTGCAGCCACAGTGGCCATAGCAAGAAGACTGGGCTGCTGCTCCCCCAGCTCACACCCTCTGAGACGTTCAACCAGAAGTGACACCTCTTTGATTTCCTCAGTGATGGTTGGTTTCCTTGGCTACCAATTTATTTGTGCCCCTTCCAGAGAGCTGCTCAGTTTGCAGAAGACAAAGTCCCCTTCCCACCTCCTGCCTCTAAGTCCATCTGCACTGGTAATTCCCCACCCAACCCTGACCATTACTGGAGCAGGTTTTGCTGGGTGACCTGGCCAGGCAAACACCTTCCATGCCTTGCAAGGTCTCTGCATGGCCAGAAACCTCTGCTTTGCAGCATGGTGGGTCAGCAGGTGCTTCAGCAGGGCCAGGGATGGAGCTGTCAAGGTGGACACTGCTCCACAGCCAGTGGAACAAGCAGCACCAGCAGCTCCTTCCTGCCACACCTCCCTCTCCCTGCTCCAGAGCTCTGGAGCAGCAATTTCAGCACTGATGGCCCCTCAGCATGTCAGGGGAGTTTTGTGCAATCTGTTTGCTGTTGGACATATGCTGTGTTCGTGCTGCCTTGGAGTCTTGGTGCTTCTAATAACTTTGGGTGTCATTTTCTCCAGTTTGGTGCCCAGGGGGCTGATTGACACCTATGGAAACAGGCCTCCCAGGGGGTGCAAAAACCCCTTTGTTCCTCTGCTGTCACCCCTTCACAGCTGCTGTAAAACATGGCACGTGTTGCCCCTGAGGCACAGATCCTCAGTGGGGAATCAGGGGAGGGGGATGGAAGGAGACAAGACCATGCTCTGCACTTCACCACCTTAGGGAGCCTCAGGTACCTGTATTGGGGTGTATCTGCAGGTGTGTGTGTACCTGTGTATAGACCATAGTGCCTGACCAGTATATATATCTATATATGTGTATATGTATATGTGCATATGTATATATGTGCATATGTATATGTATATGTGTATCTCACATGGAGTGAGTGGCACTGCCAAGGATGAAATCCCTTCATTTCAGGGATGTTGAGGTCTTGGTGGCAGCACCAGGAAATCAGCTGGGTGGGTGGGAGGGCTGCTCTGAACACACAGCATCTCTTCTGGCAAAAAAAAAAGGGAGCATCCCAGTCTGGTTTTCCAGTTTTCCTCACTTCCTGAGTGCTGTTTCAGGATAATGCTCTGAGCATTATTATCACTATTAATATTATTATCTAATAATAAATTATTATTCAACAACATATTAATTATTTATATTATTTATTATGTTATTACATTAATATAGTATATTTCATATAGTGTATTATTAATTACTATTGTTTGATAATATATTATTTGATAATGTATTTATTAATAATATGCATAATAATTATTATTTAACAACATCTTAATTATACTATTCATTAATTATGTTATTACATCAATGTAGTATATTTTATATAATATATTATTAATTATTGTTTGATAATATATTATTTTATAATATATTTATTAATAATATGCATACTAATCATAGTAATAGTTGTTGTTCTTGTTATAATGATTAGTGCTCTGAGCCCCCAGGTCTCTCCCACACTGTCCTGCTCTCCATGCCCAGCTCACCAGCTTTGCTGCAACACAGTTTGCACCAAAAGAGACCAAACCAAATCATGATTAAAAGAAGAGCACTATTTAGGGGATAGGGAAATCAGGGGGTTTTCAGCATGACTGAAGCCCATGGGACTGTGCTCTTCCAGCACCATTTCCAGTCCCAGGTGAGGAGTTTGGGCTGTGATGTGCTCTGGGAGCCAGGTAAAGGTACCTTCCACAGAACTGGCTTTTTAATGTATATATATTAGAGCATATTTGCATTGGAAATTAATAAGTGCCATCTGCTTACCTCTGGTGTTATGAGAATGTTGTCTTGTGGCTGGCTACAAACAAGACAACACTGAAGAGGCAGCACCTGCTGGTACATATTGCTGCAGTTTATTTTCAAACACTAGGAGAGCCTTTTTGGATGGGAGGAACAGGTATCATCTCCCCTTGCTTGTGCATTAAGTGCTAATGAGAGGAAGAAGCAGGAAGGATGGAGGGAGCTGCATCCAAGGGCAGAGAGGCCTTGAGATGGGGGCTGAACCTCTGCAGCTTCTCCTCAGCTGATGGACACGTAAGGGGATGTTTAGCTGGTGGAGAGTTGCTGCTGCTTGTCCTTGCTGCAGGAATATCTTGATGTCAGGCAAAAGGGCCCTAGAAGTTAAAAAGAATTAAAACAAAAAAAGGGTCTGTCAAAACATCCCACTTTAGCCTTTGGGGATGGGCTGGTCTGAATGTTCAGTTCAAAATCACAGCCTACTTTTGAAATGGATTCTAATGCTGAGACAGAGATGAAATCTTCCTGTTTGAGCAAAATCAAACGTGTCCTTTGAACCCAGATGTGTTTTGTTTTTTTCTTCCTGGTTTTCCTGGAATACGAACCTTAAAACAGTTAAAAAAACCTGGGATCCTCCCAGACCAGCAAAGCTCTCTGTTCCACTCACTGTTCCCTCTGTGTTTCCCTCCTGCCCTTCTTGTTCTGCAGCTGGGCAGCACTGCCTGGTGTTGGTGCCTGCCAGGTATTGAGGGAGGTGATTTTATGCTGCCTGAAGCACCCTGAGGTGAAGGGGCAGGTCTGTGGTGCCAGGGTGTCCACTCAGGAAATGTCCCATTGGGAAAGGTGGGGCAGCTGAGCTGCACTTACCATGGAGAAGGCACTGCTGGGTTTTCCCAGTTTTCTGGAAAGGTGGAGGAGCTGCTCGTGGGCTTGGACAGGGCAGAAGAGAAGCTGAGAAAGAGGGGAGAGGTTTTCTCATGGAGGAGCAAGGTGGGGAAAGGAGAAACTGGCTGCTTAAGGGCCTGAAAAGAGCCTGCTAAGAGTCTGAAAAGACTGCTGGGCATGTCTTGGGCTGTCAGAGCAAAACTGGGGTTGGGAAACATTGGAACTATTTATATGTTTCAAGGGATGGGGCTTCTACTACCTCTCTGGGCATGTTGTGCCATCGTTTCACCACGGCCTTTCCCTCAGACCATACCCCCCTGTTCTAGGATAGAACTGGTGGAGATGCTGCCAGAGCTGTTGCTGTCAGGCAGGGCAAAGCAGATTTAGGTAAAGAATTGCTTTCTTTCACTGCCAGGAAAGACTTTTATTCTTATTCTTAATTTTAAAAGGGATTTTTAAAGCCAATGGGATTCCCCCCCCCCCCGCCCACCCAGCTGACTCTCTGCCCTTTGGCCACTTCTCATGTCCCTCCTGCTTCCCTTCCCCACTCCTGGGGTGACACAGTCAAGTCCTAAAGAAAATGTCCCTGTTGGTGCCCAAAGGCCATGGTGGGTGTTTGCATGGGAAAGGGCAAGCTGGGCAGGAGGCTGATGGCACTGCTGGCACATCCCCACACCTTGGGGCAGTTGGCAGCTGTGGCTGAGGGGGGGGATGCTGGGGGTGG
>NW_009954532.1:523333-531357 GCF_000747805.2 Chaetura pelagica | reverse complement strand
GGGGTAAGAGGGATACTGGGGGGCAGGGAGGGGTACCCAGCAGGAAGGTCAGCTCAGTTGATGGTGTTGGTGGTGGAACAGGGAGTTGTTGGTGCTCCTGATCCCCTGGGCTGGGAGAAGGCTGAACACAGCTGGGTTTCCTGGGGAAAATAACTCCATGGCATGAACTTTTTCACAGGAGGATGGAGAGGGAGCAGCCAGGGTTGGACTCCCTCAGCAAACATCTGGCCCAGGCCAGTGTGAATCAGCAGAGGGACAAGGGGGGGGGAACAAGGCAGCTAAAAAAACGTCTCAGGGAAACTTTTGGGGCTGGAAGGAAAAGGAAGATGGAGTGAAACCGAGTCACTTCTGGTCCTCCTGCTCAGTGATCGTTTGCCTAAGAGCAGCAACAATGGTGGAAGGGGAAAGAAAGAGGGGAGGAGGGGTGGGGGAAGAGGCTTTTCCCCCGGGCAAGTGATGCTGTTTGACTCTGTGGTATTTCTTTTGTTTTCCCTCCGTGTCCCAGCCACCCAGCAGGATGGGCCAGGCTGCTCATGTGGCATTGGCTGAGCCCCTCTGCTTTGCTGGAGCTGCTTTCCCACCCCAGCCACCAGCTCGGTGGGCACTGCTCTTTTTCCTGGCCCAGGCTGCCTGCTCCAGCAGCTCCAGTGCACACAAGGGTGACTGCAGGCCATGGGGTGGGAGAGGAGGACCCACATGCCCCTGGTTGTCATTGCTTTCCAGCAAGACCCTTCCCCAGCATGTGCTGTGCTTCTCCTCTCTGTGATCTACCAGAGGCTGCAGCCAGTGGGTTGCAGAGGATGCTCTGGGCCATCAGAGGTTGCAACCATGGAGCCACCTTGCCTAGCAAGGGGATACCCACCTTACCTGGAAAGGAGATACCCACCTTACCTGGCAAGGAGACACCCACCTTACCTGGCAAGGGGACACCCACCTTACCTGGCAAGGGAATACCCACCTTACCTGGCAAGGAGACACCCACCTTACCTGGCAAGGAGATACCCACCTTACCTGGCAAGGGGATACCCACCTTACCTGGCAAAGGGATACCCACCTTACCTGGCAAGGAGATACCCACCTTACCTGGCAAGGAGATACCCACCTTACCTGGCAAGGAGATACCCACCTTACCTGGCAAGGAGATACCCACCTTACCTGGCAAGGAGATACCCACCTTACCTGGCAAGGAGACACCCACCCTGCCTGGCAAGGGGACACCCACCTTACCTGGCAAGGAGACACCCACCTTACCTGGCAAGGGGACACCCACCTTACCTGGCAAGGGAATACCCACCTTACCTGGCAAGGAGACACCCACCTTACCTGGCAAGGGGATACCCACCTTACCTGGCAAGGGGATACCCACCTTACCTGGCAAGGGGACACCCACCTTACCTGGCAAGGAGACACCCACCTTACCTGGCAAGGAGACACCCACCTTACCTGGCAAGGAGATACCCACCTTACCTGGCAAGGAGATACCCACCTTACCTGGCAAGGAGACACCCACCTTACCTGGCAAGGGGACACCCACCCTGCTAAGACGAGGGTACCCCGAGCACACCCAGCTCCCCAGCTCCTTCCCTGCAGGACGTGCCTCCCACTGGGTGCTTCCCGGGTCACGCCAGCAGTTGCCTCCTTGGCCCTGCCAAAGCTGGCTGGCGTGGCAGTGCCGGGAGGAGAAACCAGTACTTTTCCACTTTCCCTGGCACGGGGGAGGCCGGGAGGCAGCGCTGGGAACCTGGCAGGGATCCCCGGCGGGTTCACTCCTTTGCCTTTCGCAAGAGGCGCGATGATGGAAGCCCAAAAAGGCAGGGAAAAGGCCCTTGCTCTGCTTCCCTCAGCACCCTGCGAGCTGCCTCGCTGTGTTCCCTCTCATGTCCCTTCCTTCCCTTGTTTTGGGAGAGGCAGTTTGGTGTTCCCAGGAGGTTTGGGTGGCTCAGGTAGTGGGACCTGGGCTCCTGCTCCTGCCCCGCTGAGCCCAGGACCTGCACATTGGCTCTGACACTTCCCAAGTGGGATTGCTTAAGAAAAAGCCTTCCATATGGCCCTCAGGATTTAGGGTGTTGTTGTTGTTGGTTTTTTTATGTGTCCCCCCCGCTCCCTTTGCTTCTACAACTGTTACAGAAAAAAATCTTTTCCCCCCCCCCCGTTTGACATACATCCCATCTTCTTCTGATACACAAATGCCAGATGGCACTGCAAAAAAAAGGGATAATAAATGTGTCTGCAGCCTTCGACAGTTAAGTCTGGGAACCTGGGAAATGGCTACAGAGGAGCTGGGAGTGGCCAGGCTCTGGGGTGTTTTGGGTTTGGGGAGAGGCTGTTGAAGGTGAAGGTGTTTGGAGGAAGCTGGGACCACTCTGAGTCTGCCCCATTCTCAAGCCTGGTTTGGGATTTGCACTGCCCTGCCTTTGGTGATGAGCAAACCCAAGGAGACCCGAAGAGCAGAAGGATGCTGCTCTTCAAACTGCCTCTGGGAAGAGGCCCTGAGGTGCAAGAGGAGGAAGGAAACTCTAGAAACCAGGTGGCACGAAGCTCCTTGCAGTCCTGGGGCACCTGGTGGCTGAGTTTGGGCTGAGTTTGGATGGGGGGTGTGAGTCCCCTGGGAGCAGTGCCCTGGGCACCGTCCTGCCTGCTGCAAGGTGGCAAGGGAGGCAGCCTGTGGATTGGTGGGGAGCCCCATCCCATCACCCTGGGACCATGTGGAAATGCTAATTAACATTAATCAGCCGACGGGCTTTCGCTAATTGCGGGGATGAGGAACGACGTGTCGTCGTGTTCTGGGATACCCTTGGAAACCTGGCCTGTCACAGCAGCAAGGAATTTCCTCCCCAAACCTTTGTTGGATAAACAGATAGGAAAGGAATCAGGTTGCACAGCACTTTCCTGGAAAAGGGCAGAGTCATTTTATTCTCTCTGCTGAAGCTGCGGGGGGGAAGGGACACCGACCTGCCCCGCGTGTTCAGCTCCTTGCCATCCTTGGCACAGTGGTTCCCCAACAGGGGATGTGCTCTCCTTGCCAGGGCTGACCTCACTGCCAGCTCACCATGGAGCCACAACCATGCTTCCACCAGTAGACCCCTCCAGCTGCTTGGGTTTCTCCACCTTGGGCATCCCCTTTTCCCTGCCGTCCACGGGAGACTCAAGCAGGGATCAGGAAGGACCTCCTGTGTGTGCTCCATCACTTGTTCTGCTGATGAAACATCCTTCTTCTATCTCCAGCAGGCACCTTCCAGAGCTGCCTGCCCCCACCAGCTCTCATGCCATAGCTGATGGCCTCACAGGTTCATTTTTTTAAGAGGATAAGTGGTTTCCAGCCTCACCTCAGGGCCAGCAGCATCCGTCACCTTTTGCATGATGCAAAACACACCTGTGATGAGCTCAGCTGCCTGCATGGAGCACAGGTTCAACTGGAGACCTCCAGACATCCTTCCTGGCCAGGATGTCACTGCTGCTGACCAGAAATCCATTGCAGACAGCACGTGGGACACCAGCAGTGGGGAAGGCTGCCTGACACCTCTGCTCCATCAAGGAATTTTCCACAGCCTCTGTACAGATAACCAGTCACACCACCCCTGAGCAAGCTGGTGGCCTGCACCTGGTTGTGCAACTGGTGTTTTAAAAGCTTCACCATCAAATGCAAACCCTGAGGGAGGTGGAAGGGCAGGGAAACCTGCTTGTGCATGAGGATATTTAGCTGGCATTGCTTTTCCTGATGCCTGCTCCAGAACAAGTGCCCGGGCAGACGTGCTGCTTCTAGAGCAAGGGTTCAGCTTGGTGTGCCTGGTGTGACCTCTCCCACAGGGAACTGTGGAGCAGAGGGGTGGGATGTACCCCAGCACAGGGCTGCAGCCCTTCCTGGGTGGTAGGTCTGTCAGCTGAGACCACTTTGGAGACATCAGAGCTTTTCTGCAGGATATGGAGCAGGTTTGGACGTTGCTGCAGGTTCCTGGGTGCCTGGGCAGGGCAGGGTGTCTGGAGCACAAGTCTCAAGAGGAGCAGCTGAGGGAACTGGGAATGTTCAGCCTGGAGAAAAGGAGGCTGAGGGGAGACCTTCTGGCTCTGCAACTGCCTGAGAGGAGGTTGGAGCCACGGGGGTTTTAGTCTCTTCTCCCAAGTAACAAGCGATAGAACAAGAGGAAATGGCCTCAAGTTGTGCCAGGGGAGGTTTAGATGGGATATTGAAAGAAATTTCCTCACTGAAAGGGTTATTAAACACTGGCACAGGCTGCACAGGGAGGTGGTTGAATCACCATCCCTGGAGTTACTTAAAAGATGTGGTGCTTCGTGAGATGGTTTAGTGGTGGACTTGGCAGTGCTGGTTTAACCTCTTGTGATCTTAAAGGGCTTTTTCCAATCAAAACAATTCTATAACTCCTTCAGTCTAAGTTTGCTGGACATCTGCATCTGTTGGAAGGCAACCTTATCTCTCCAGCTCTCCCCCAGCTGCTGCCATTAGCTCTGCTGCAAGTTCTGCAGTTTTCTGCTGGGTTTTTTTGATGGCTGGTGCTTCATGGTAGAACTGGGGTGTCCTCTGCCAGGGGGTCACTGCAGTCCCCTGCTAGGTATGGATGTTGAAGGCTCTAGGCCACCAGAATGCATTGCCTGTGAATAGTTGCTGCCATCACTCTTCCCATCACTTGCCAGGAGCCCTGAGATGCTTTCAGACTTCATTGGTGGAACACTCATGCTGTGGTGCACCAGGTGGGTGAGATTTTGGGGGGGGGGGATTTCACTTGTGCTTCCTCCTGTGTGTGCCCTCCCTGCTCCCCCAGCCTGCCCTGCTGTGCCAAGGATGGCAAGACACACACAGAACTCTGTGTCACCCACCTGTCTGGGTGACCTGAGGTTCCCAGCTTGCACAGGGAGCTCAGCAGGCTTGGTTTCTAACAGCATTTGGTGCTGAACTCCCAGTGTGATCTAAATAACCAGCCTGGGAGCCCTCACACTTCTTGCTGGTCACCTTATCTAGATCTTTAGGGTGGAAAATGTGGCTTTTACCAGCTGGTGAGTCACAGCCAGGTGTGCCTGTGCTGTGGGCAAGCACCTGGGGCTGCTGCACCTTGGAGACAGAGCCAGGCCACTTCCAGAGGCTCCCACAGCAGCAGGGGTTGAGCCAGGACCAGCCTTGGTGAGCCTGCCCTGCTCCCATGGTACCAGGGAGCATCCATCCTGCAAGGTTGGGAAGCAGGACTGGCCTCAGGGCATGGGGAAAAGAATTCACCTGGATTGCACATGCCCTGGGAGAGATGTGGGCACAGTGCTGTGGGATGGGGGTGGGAGCACTGGGAGCTGCAGGAATGACTGGGCAGCAAAAATCTTCAGCTAACCAACCACGACCAGGTTTGAGTTACAGCAGGAAGGATTTTGGCCAGGGCTCAGGAAACCTTTGCCACCAGTAGGAAAAGTGAAACACCAGTGACCAACAAAAGAAAAAATAGCTCTGAAATCAGGGAAACTGGGATGGGCCTGGTGCTGTGGTGAGGTTGGTCAGCATGGGAGCATGGAGAGGTTTTGGGCTGGAAGATCCTGGCTGGGGTGTTGTGTCTCGTATGGAAAAGAAGCAGAAAGTGGGGATGGATGGGGATGGGGCACAACAGCACAACTGTGAGGGCAGCACAGCTCAGTTCCCAGCTCTGCTGCACTTCCCACCCCCTCAGCACACCCCTTAAGCCTCCCTGCACCTCCTTTGCCCAGCCCTGTGCTGGTGTTCCAGGCACTGCCCTCCCTTGCAGTGCCTGGTGTACATCAAAGGAGCTGTGTAAAGCCTGTAGCAACAAACCTCACACTGATATTTGCAGTTATTCCTGATTGTGTGGCCTCCAGGGCGACTGATGATCATATTTCCCTCTGATCAAAATGTTGGTGGTTATCACAGAGGGTGCTTTAGGGTTTAAAACAGAAACAGACTCTTCTAACAGCATTTATTTCTGAAGAACCTTCATCTTCACTCCCTCCCTCTCGACAGCTGGTTTTTGAGTCATGAGCTGGATGCAATTACTTTGCCTCTGTAATTCTGTCTTCCCCACACTCTTCCTGGCTTCAGAGCCACTGGAGGATGGTCACCTGTGTGGAGCTGTGCAGGAAAATTGGATCCCAGCTGCAGGCAAGGCTAGGAGGAAGTGAACGTGGACTATTTCAATTTAAAGTGCATTTATGGTGCATTCTGTCACTGATTTGCTGTGCAAAAATTTGCATGCAAATGCCAGCAGATTTGCATCTCTCCTTTCATTGACTGCAGATGTTGAAAAAAGAAATATTGGAGGGATTTTTCTTTTTTAAGTTTCAGAAACATCTTAGAGGAGGTTTTGGTGACTGTTCTCTTAAGGCATCTGTGTAAATGTGCTGACCTGTCCTGAAAACAGCAGGCTGATGCCAGGGCATGAACACAGAGATCTTCACTGCAGCACTCAGTGGTCCTTGCTTTTCTGAGATTTCCAGCATAATTTTGGCAGGGTGTGGTATGGAGGCCCTTGGACACAGAGCCAGGTCTCTTCTAAGAGCAGGTTTTTGTATGGAAACAGGTGGAAGGATTTTTCTGAGTTGGCTTTTATAACGTGGAGGGTTGAAGGATTTAGGCATCCAAAGGGTTTTGGAGGCATCTTCTTCCACTGAGAGTAGTGGGCACTGAGATTCAGGAGACTGAGATGGCTCGTCCTCCCCTTGCACAGGGTAAACCCTTCCTTTGTTTTCTGGGCTGTCCTCATTTTTGGAAAACCTGGACCTGCTTCTCAGAGGACTGGTGCATGTTTCCAGGTGTGTGATGTACACAGAATGACCTCAAGCTTTGCCTGGGCTTCCTCCACAGCTTCACAAGAGCTCCTGGAGCAGTTCACAGGGCGTGATGTGGGGCCTGAAAACCAGCCAAGCAGTGACTTGTTACCTCTCCTCATCTCCTAAGTGATGAGTTGAAAATTCAGTCTCTCACTTTTGATTTCTTCCAGCCACCTGGGCTGTGTGAGAATCAAGGACTTTCTACCCTGTTCAGGTATTTTTTGACCAGGGAAGCTAGAAAAAACAACCAAAGGGGAAAAGAAACACCCAAAGCCAATACAAACCAACCAGCAAACATCAAGAGGAATAAGGCAGCTAATGAACCAAGTTTTGATTGAAGTTGCTGCTCCTCTACCAAAACCTGGCAAAAAAAAGTGACTCTTCCAAAGCTGCCAAGTTGAAATAAGGTGTGATCTGTGTAGAGTTTTCTTCTTTTTTTAAAAAATGTTAGCTCTGCATCTGTCTTCAGCCAAGAGATATAAATAGATTTATACCTTTCTCTCTGTGTATATGATTTTGTATATAGGAGTGAGTGTGCATTAAGTGTGCACACGTGTGTGTGAAAATATCCACCCATCCATCTATCAAATTATTGGCCTATCTCGTGCTCATTTGAGAAAGGGTTTAAAAGGAATTGCCTAAATACATAATACATGCCAGGCTTTTTTTTCTATTTAAGAGATGAGTCAAGTCAAATGCTATGATATAAATTTTTAATACCCCTATGACCTGATTTTTTTTTCCCCCTCTTCTGCAAGGAACTTAACGACGTGAAATGTCTTTCTGTTGTCTCTAATCATGGGCTGATTTGATAAGCTGTAATTACTATTCATATTTGAGCTCTGCAGCGAGGGAGGTGTGGGGACCATGGGGATGTTTAGGTTTGTTATTATTTATTACTGCTGTGAATAAAAGAATAATGATCTCAAGAGATTCTGCCAAGTAGTTTTGGGGGCTGGAAATTCAACCCGTTTAACAACTGTCGCCGTCCCTTTGCATCTGATGGGTGCTGGAACTCTCTTTAAACAAGTGTTTTGGTCTGTTGGGGGGGTTGGAACATGGGAAGAATTGAAGAAATGATTTACCTAGGCCCTCTCAAAATGCATTGTGTTTGTTGTTGGAGCTTGTGTCCTTAGGTGCACTCGAAGGCATCGTCCACGCGCAAAACACGACGGTTTCCGCTCGGATGAAGGAAGGAAGGAGCAGTGTCTGCAGAGCCCTTTTGTTGCTTTCAGCTCTGGAAAGAG
>NW_009954532.1:502771-523273 GCF_000747805.2 Chaetura pelagica | reverse complement strand
ATCCAAGGAGCAAAACAAAATGTGTTTGTGCGCTACTGATTCATCTTTCAAGTGGTGTGAGTGCTTTGGGCTGCTCCACCTCAAGCTTTTGACATCCGTGGGCGTCAAACGGGTGCGAATCCGTTTTATATTTGCTCCTCTCACCCTCCAGGAGTCAGAGCCAGAATTGCCTTCAGTCATTACTCTCTCTTGTCTCTGCACCTCTAGACTCTCCTGGAAAGAAAAACCAATGCATCTAAGTAGCATCCCTTCTGAAACAGGTGGGTGTAGGCTCCAGGAAAAGATGCCTTCCTAAAACTCAAGAGTTGTAGGAGGCTTAGCCACGTGATGGCCAGAAACACCAGAGGGAGGGGATCTGCAGCTTGCAATGTGGCTCAGAAATGTTGTGGAAGGCAGAAAATGGGTGTGATGCTCCTGGGGAGCAGCTGCCCAAGGTGAGAATCAACCCCTGAGCACATCCCCAAGGGGCACTGGTGTCGCTTGGAGAAAGTCTGGTGCCCAGTTTCTAACCAAAGCTCTGTTGGTTGGTGGCAGGTTTGGGGCTGGGAGGGCCAGTGAGACTTTAGGTGTTGTCTGGTGTTGGCATTTTGGTGTCATTTTCCCTGTTCTGAGTTTCCTGAGCTTGGATCTTCTCTGTAGTGTACTTGGAGGCAAGGAAGTCATCCCAGATTAAAACATGTAGAGCTCTTCCAACCACATTTTAAACAAAATCAGAGTCCCCTCCTGCTGGAGCTTTACATCTCTCCATCTCCAAGTGTTTGGCATGTTAAAAGAGAACTTAAGATGGTCTGTACCAAGGCCTCCAGCAAATTCCATGTCCTGGGCCTGGCTTTTCCAGTGGTGACTATGCTAAGCTTCATGTCTGCTGCTCCTCTGGACCTTCATGTTTTGCCACCCACCTTCTTAAGCTGCAGTCTCAGTATCTTCTCCTCCCTTCCTTTTACCAGGGGAGAAGTTTGAAGACATCAGCCACAACATATGCCATTGTCCCTCCCTAGAGATGAACAAAGTACATTGTTATGCTCCAAATGTGAGGCTTTTTTTCCCCAGTTAAATGTTTTCTAGCTGCATAGACCAACCATCTGTTTCTCTTTCTCTCTTCCATCATTCAATTCTTTGCACGTTATTCAAATTAATTATCAATTAAGGACTGGAAAGACTAGATAATCAAATTACAGGATGGTGAGATGGCCAAAGTAACACAGCACCTGATTAAAAGCCTCCAGATATTTAATAAGGCAATAAATTCCTGATCTTTTTGTTCCAAAGATGAACCTTCAGCCCCATAAATGAAAACAGAGTGACATGTATCTCTGCTTGGTCATTTATTTATGAACGTAGGAAATGACATTGACTAAGCCCCTTTCCACTCCAGATTTCAGATTGCAATCTTCTCCTCTCAGATGTCAAACTAACCCAGCTAATAAAACAGCTTGAGCCTCAAGATGTTCCCCAGAGAGATAAGGAAGTTCTCCATTATTTTTGTGCCTGTGCACTAAAGTGAATCTGGTTTATAGGGCATGAAATGAACTGTCCTTTAGCTCCGTGGTTATCCCAGGAAATAAAACAAGGAGGGGGGTGGGGGGTGATGTCTTTTTTGGGGCAGGAAGGCAGAGCAGCAGTGCTGGCTGCTGTGCCCTTGGGCTTGCAGTTGGCCCATCTTCCAGCCAGTGCTCAGAGAGGGAAATTGATGAGGCTTGGCAGCAGGGCTGGCACGCGGGGAAGGTGAGGATGGAGGAGAGAGCTGCTGGTGCCCTGCGTGAGACCTGAGGGATCCTGGCTCTGACCATCTGTGCAGCCTGATGTGCCTAAACCTTCCCTGCAGCCACCCCGCTGGCTGCTTGGCCTCCTCTTGTACAGACAGCCACACCAAGGCTCATCCTTAGCCACGAGAGCAGAGGTGACACAAAACTGAGGAGAAGATCATGCTGCCTGGTCAGGAGCCCCAGGGGATCGAGGCCACCTACCCTGCTGCCACCTCTAATCACGGGGGAGCTTTCCTCTCACAATTTCACTGACAGGACACGAGGGCAGCTTTGCAACTCTGCCAGGGAGCACGGATGCCCTGTCAGCCCCATTTTGCCCTGGGGAAGCATCCTGAAGCTAGTTGGGCCCCATCCAGTCTGCAGCAGCCAAGAGCAAGTTCCTGGCCACAGCTCCTTTGCCTCAGTTTCCCCCCCTGTCCTTCTTTTATTCTCCCTCCTCCACCACCCCCTGCTCCCAACCCAAGCTGGCCAGGCCCTCGTGGCCATCTCAGCCTGCAAAGCCTTCTGGTGGAGTCCTCCTGGTTGTGTCTAACCCATGGTGTCCTCCTGGTTGTGCCTAACCCATGGTGTCCTCCTGGTTGTGCCTAACCCATGGTGTCCTCCTGGTTGTGCCTAACCCATGGTGTCCTCCTGGTTGTGCCTAACCCATGGTGTCCTCCTGGTTGTGCCTAACCCATGGTGTCCTCCTGGTTGTGCCTAACCCATGGTGTCCTCCTGGTTGTGCCTAACCCATGGTGTCCTCCTGGTTGTGCCTAACCCATGGTGTCCTCCTGGTTGTGCCTAACCCATGGTGTCCTCCTGGTTGTGCCTAACCCATGGTGTCCTCCTGGTTGTGCCTAACCCATGGTGTCCTCCTGGTTGTGCCTAACCCATGGTGTCCTCCTGGTTGTGCCTAACCCATGGTGTCCTCCTGGTTGTGCCTAACCCATGGTGTCCTCCTGGTTGTGCCTAACCCATGGTGTCCTCCTGGTTGTGCCTAACCCATGGTGTCCTCCTGGTTGTGCCTAACCCATGGTGTCCTCCTGGTTGTGCCTAACCCATGGTGTCCTCCTGGTTGTGCCTAACCCATGGTGTCCTCCTGGTTGTGCCTAACCCATGGTGTCCTCCTGGTTGTGCCTAACCCATGGTGTCCTCCTGGTTGTGCCTAACCCATGGTGTCCTCCTGGTTGTGCCTAACCCATGGTGTCCTCCTGGTTGTGCCTAACCCATGGTGTCCTCCTGGTTGTGCCTAACCCATGGTGTCCTCCTGGTTGTGCCTAACCCATGGTGTCCTCCTGGTTGTGCCTAACCCATGGTGTCCTCCTGGTTGTGCCTAACCCATGGTGTCCTCCTGGTTGTGCCTAACCCATGGTGTCCTCCTGGTTGTGCCTAACCCATGGTGTCCTCCTGGTTGTGCCTAACCCATGGTGTCCTCCTGGTTGTGCCTAACCCATGGTGTCCTCCTGGTTGTGCCTAACCCATGGTGTCCTCCTGGTTGTGCCTAACCCATGGTGTCCTCCTGGTTGTGCCTAACCCATGGTGTCCTCCTGGTTGTGCCTAACCCATGGTGTCCTCCTGGTTGTGCCTAACCCATGGTGTCCTCCTGGTTGTGCCTAACCCATGGTGTCCTCCTGGTTGTGCCTAACCCATGGTGTCCTCCTGGTTGTGCCTAACCCATGGTGTCCTCCTGGTTGTGCCTAACCCATGGTGTCCTCCTGGTTGTGCCTAACCCATGGTGTCCTCCTGGTTGTGCCTAACCCATGGTGTCCTCCTGGTTGTGCCTAACCCATGGTGTCCTCCTGGTTGTGCCTAACCCATGGTGTCCTCCTGGTTGTGCCTAACCCATGGTGTCCTCCTGGTTGTGCCTAACCCATGGTGTCCTCCTGGTTGTGCCTAACCCATGGTGTCCTCCTGGTTGTGC
The DNA here is from genome assembly GCF_000747805.2 of Chaetura pelagica. Classification (NCBI taxonomy): domain Eukaryota; kingdom Metazoa; phylum Chordata; class Aves; order Apodiformes; family Apodidae; genus Chaetura; species Chaetura pelagica. The sequence goes on along the minus strand of NW_009954532.1, from coordinate 519,607 downwards.
CTAACCCATGGTGTCCTCCCCGTGGTGTCCTCCTCCCACAGCTGCACACAACTACAGGGCTACATTTCCAGACCAAATCCACTGCCCAGGCTGCTGGTCCTGCTGGCTGCAGCCATGCCAGGCTGTCCTGCTTTGAGGCTCCTCCAGAGAGGATGCAAATCACAGCACAGCCAACCCATTCCAAGTGGCAGCCCTTGCCCGTGGTGTCAAGGAAACAGAAATGCTTGTCAAAATACCAGCTCATGGCTTCTGGAGGAATAAAAGAACCATGTTGGCAAGCACAGGACTAGACAGGCAGATGTCCTCCTCTCCACCCACCAGGATTTTATTGGCAATGGAGTTAACAGCCTCTTTGCATACGAAAGTTAAGGGAGAGGAGCTGCTGCTGGGGCCTCTCTGGCAGGAGACTTGGCTGCAAAACCAGTGAGACATTTGACAAGGAAGCAATATGTTAGCAACATCCCTTCAACCCTCTTCTCAGGGCCAAATTGCCACGGCACTTCCAGCCATGTGGAGGCATTAGATGCAAAGTGTTAGACACCCTGCCACTCTTGCCCGGCGTGTTCTCCTGCCTCTGATCCCTTTTTCAGGGCAGCCTGGTCCTGCCACTTCTCCTCGAGTGGCTCTGGAGCCAGTCCTGCCTCCTGCATCCTTAGAAAACAGGCTGCCAGGTGCTGAGCACCCACGTTTTGAAACGCTGGCTCGTGGTAATAAATGGTTCTGGGCGGTTGGTTGGTTGGTTGATGTTGGTCGGTTGGTTTTGTTTGTGGTTTTTTGGCTTTTTTTTCTTGGTTGGCTCTTGTGTTTGGGGCTTTTTTCTGGGTGTTTTGGTTTTTTTTTTCCAGGGTAAAAAGTGCTTCCACAGCTTCACCTTTTCCCTTCCCAGTTCCCTGTTCTCTGCACTGGGGTCCGTACCTATTTGCTGTTGAGTTTCTCTCGTGTTGTCCTGGGCATTTCCAGCCCAGCACCCAGGAGCACAGGACCAGACACACACAGCACAATCCTCCTACCTTCCCTGATGTATAAATTGCAGCCATGACCTGGAATGCTCTTGTCATCCCTCAGCAAGGGACCGCTGAGCTGCTCACAGCCAGGCTGGAAAGGGTCCATCAGAGATGTTCCCACTGCTCTGCATGTTCACATGTTCTTGCTGCAGGCTGGGAAGGAAAGAATCCTTTCCCTCAACCCTCCAGATGAATGCAGAGCACCAGGACCTGACTCCTACAGCTCTAGGTGACCTGGCTTGAGATGTGTCCAGGGACAGCACAGCAGGAGGAGGAGGCACTTTGGAGCAGCAGCTCATCTGAGACTCCAGCAGCCCCACGGGGGGAACTGGATGGAGCCTAAGGAGGGAGAACATCTGCTCCTGGATTTTCCCCTGCAGATGAAATCCTGAGAGAGGATCTCTGTGATTCTCTGCTTCCTCTCCATGGCTTTCCATCAGGGAGATGTATCTGTTGGTGTCTGGGGAGGCCTCCTTGTGGCACAAGCTGGAGCATGGAGCTGTTTCCCAAAAATGAGGGCCTGTTACATCCCTCTAAGGTGAGTCCACACACCAAGAGACACAAGGCTGGCTGCTCACATCTGCAGAGACCTGAAGCACTGGCACCCAGCTGTGATCTTCCCCTGTGATGTGAAGAGGAGGTCCCTCTTTGCACAGGTCCACCTGCAGCACCCGTGTGGTGAGCAGGGATGATCACACCTCCTTCACCCCATCCAGACATTCCTGATGGGATCAATGGGACTACAGTGAGTCCCACCTCTGGAGAGAGGCTGCCTCATCCTGGTGGGTCAACTGTCCCCAGATGTTGGTTGTTTAAGAGGCTTTTGGAAGCCAGACTTAGGCTCCAGAGTCACTTTGGGCAGTTTATAAAATGGCATCTCTCCTCTCTGCCAGTTTGGAGAAGCTGAGCAGAACCCTGAGCAGCCAAAATCCAGGGGCACCACAAGGCCACTTGAGGAAGTTTGCCCTGCTTCTGGTCTCTCTTGTTATCACCCTCATTCCCTGCCATGCTGCTTTTCATAGCACAGACCACATCCTGAAACACAGGAGTGTTGTTGGCTTCCCACCACCAGCCAAACCCCAAGGGCAAGCAAGGACACCTCGTTTCCCTCTTCCCAACCTCCCAGCACAAAGCTGCACACCTCCCAGTGGCCTGTGCTGAGCCAGAGCCTCCCATCAGCTCCTGAAGGAAGGCAGAAGCTGCTGGAGCACACAGTGTTGCTGCCTGCAGTCAGAACATCCCCAAAATGCATCAGATCAGGTGAGCAAACTGCAAGGTCCTCACCATCGCCTGAGCCAGAAAGGCTGCTCTCAGGGAAAGCCTTGCTCTCCAGGAGCATTTCCTCACTCAGTTTTCTCCTTGACAATTTATTCCAAGTATCAAAGGCTCAAGTCTCTCCTGATAATTCCTTCTGGCCAGGGAATGAGCATCTCCTCTCCCTGATGGTGGGTTGCTTCTCTCATGCAAAGCTTGCTAGAGACAGGCATGTCAAGGTCAGAAATGAGCCTCAGCTTGTATTGTTCACCTAAAAAAACCCCACCAAGTAGCAGGAAAAGAGATAATAACATGCCTTTAAAAAGGACATGGGCAATGGGCCCTTTGTTGTGAGTAATCATGATGTAAAGAAGAGTGAGCTGCAGCATTCTAAGGTATTAATTGCTCATTGGGTTTATCTATTTTTGCTGGAGAGGGGTGGAGATACTTGGGTGGCAAGTGGCCTTTCTGAAAGGGTGGCAAGACTACAGGTTGAGAAAGAGGAGGGTGGGAAATAAAAATAGAGCATCCCAACCAAATATAAAGCACCCAATCATCAAGGAGACTGAAGCAGACTGTTGGTCCAGATCTGCTTTGCACAAACACCAGCTGCCTTCACAGAGCTCGGAGGTGACATGGGTTTGAAGAGCCTTGGGCCCCTGGGGCTGTAAAACCTGGGGTCTGCCACTTTCCTCACCTTGCAAGAGTGTGGAAGGGAACTTGGAAGAGCCATCACCTTGCCTTGCAAAGCCTCCAGTCCTGAGCTGGTTGCTAGGTGGAGTCTTTTCCTCCCTGCTTCTTGTCAAGCTCAGCAGTCACTTCCAATGACAAGCACATGCTTGGGAAGCACATGCCAGGTTTCCCATGTGCTCTGGGGGGAAACCATTTCCCCTGGGACATTTGGGAAGGGAAGTTCTGCCCGGGAGGAAGCACTGGCAGGGTGAATTCCTCATGGCCCCAAAGGCAAGGAGCTGTTTAAATTGCTTGATGCAGTGGGCAGGCCCATCAGAACCATCCTGAGAGGCTGGGGAAGGCATTTCTGCAAGACTTTTCTTTTTCTAACTACACTTTTTCCCTTTTTTTCTCACACAGGCCGATGTCTCTGGGCTCCAAACACTCTGTCCTCATGCATCTGGATCCCAGAGGAGCTCACACCCCCTCCTGCTCCACCTCCACACCCCATGTCCTTGCCAAGCTCATGGGGAAGAAGCTCCGAGCTGGAGCAGGAGAGGACACACCCTGAAGCTAGTGAGCTACCTGGGGAGTCTACTGGTGAGCTGCTCAGGTGCTTCCCTTCCATTCCTGCCCAAGATTTGCAGCTCCATCTCCCTGCCCTAGCCAAGAGGACCTCCACTGGTGTGTCCCATACTGAGCTATTCCAAGGGGCTGCTCCCCAGACATCTCCAGGACCAGAAGTGTCTGTGGTGGTAGCAGGAGCATCCCAGAGTCTGCAGGTGTGAGCAAGCCAGAAGAAGTAACTTGGCCTGAGGGAACAGGTTGCTTCATCCCAAGGGCTGGCCACACATGTTCTGGTGTTACCCCAATGCCTGGTCCAGCTGCAAGCCCAGACTTTGCTTTGGTTAACACCAGGCTGGTGTGGCTGCCACCCACACCCACCAGGGCCCCTTTGTGAGCTCAGATGGTGAGAAACTAAAATTCCCTGCCACCTCTCCAAGCCAGTTTAGGACCTAGAGTATTGTGAAGGGAACCTGAAGGTCTTGAGGCTCTCCTGAGCCAAGTCTACAGAGCTCAGCCCTGGAATGACCACAGAAGGGAACCCCTACCTGCTGGGGGTGGTGGTTTCCTGGGCACTGGCAGGGCACAGAGCTGCTCTTGTAAAGTCACCCACCACCTCCATGGTGTCCTGTGGGCTGCAGTGTCTGGTGAAACCAGGCACCAGAAGACAGGGCAGGTAGAAACTTAATGCTCCTTGCAGCAGAGCTGCACTTTGTCCACTGATGCTCGAGCTTCGCTGGCTCTTAAATAAATGGAGTGGGAGAATATTGGGATTGTTTTGGTTGGGAAGGACCTTTAAGAAGCTGCTCTGAGGCTGTTGTGACCTGTCACTGGGACCCTGGAATCGAGCCCTCCCCTCTGCTGCTGAGACCAGTTTGGGAATTTTCAGCTAGGGAAGTTATTAGCAATTGAGGAGTGAAGTAGTTTTGGCCTGGGAAGGAGGGGGGTGGGGGAAAGTGTTGAAGGTTGAGTCTGGGTTTCTCTTTCTCCTGTTCTCACAAAGTTAAGTTGTCTGGTTTTTTTTCCTCCCCAGATTGAGTCTGATTTTCTCTTTCACCTGTTCTCTCAAAGTTAAGTTTTAGTTTATTAACTCCCCAGGTTGAGTCTGTCTGTTCTGCCTGTGACCATAACTGGGGAGTGAAGCCTCCTCAGTTATCTCAATTATCTCAATTCTCAAGCTTTTCTTTACTTTTTTCTCCTTCCTGTGCCACAGAGAGGAGTGGGGGGGTGAGTGAGGGGAGGTCTTGTTGTTACTGGAGGGGCCTAAACCACAGCACCCAGCACCACATCTCCAGGGCTTTGAAATCCCCCCAGGGATGGGGACTCTCCCCCTGCCCTGGGCAGCCTGGGCCAGGGCCTGACAACCCTTTCCAGGCAGGAATTGTTCCCAATATCTGATCTAAATATCCCCTCCCCAGTGCCCAGCACAGGGGGGGCAATCCCTGCCCTGTTCCTGCTGGCCACACCAGTGCTGGTACAAACCAGGATGCTGGTGGCCTGGCCACCCTGGCTCATCATCTTCAGCCATTCTCACCAGGTCCTTTTCTTCTGGGCACTTCCCAAGCCTTCTTCCTCAAGTCTGGGTGGGGGATGTTGTGGCCCAAGTGCAAGACTTGGCACTTGGCTTTGTTGGACCTCATAGAATTGGCCTTGGCCCATCAATCCTCTGATGCTTTTAGTCCCCAAACTTAGGAGGTCTTAAGGGTGAAGCAACTGATGCCTTGGGAAAGTCAGTTTTCCATGAGAAAAGATCAAGTCCTAGCCAGGAGGATGCTTGTTTGCCTTTTCAAACACACTTCTTGCCCTGGCCAGCAGTGAGTTCTGAGCCAGGTGACACGTGGGACACACACACACACGGGCTGTGCCATCTGTCCGTGGGCACCGTGGCCTGGCTGCTGCAGAGGTGGGAAAAAAAGAGGCAATTCCTGGTCAAACTGTGTCCTCCCAGGAAGCTGAGGGGACCTGGGAGCAGTGCCAGGCTGCAGAGCTGCTGCTGGTCCCAGAGGGGGTATCTTCTGCCTCCTTGATCTCCTCCTGACCTTTGCTGTTGGAGCAGGGAAAGCTGATCCTATCGATTTTATGTGGATTATGATTTTCTGCAGATTGCCCTGAACCCTGCTAATTGTGCACCCCAGCTATTTCTAGCTCCTCCAGAGTGGGAGTTGGTGCAAGTCTTGGTGGCACGAGAGGTTATCTGCACACACATCTGCAGAGCTGACACCTCTGTGTTGTCTCTGAAGTGACATTTCAAAGGGGACGTTTTCTATCTGGTTGGAAAGGTCTCTGAGATTTTCTCCCTCTTTCCAAAAGAGAAGTTGTCCTTTTCTGAGATGATTGGGTTGTTTGTTTTTTTTTACTGGGGGGGCAGAGTGAATCTGGGGTCAGAGCTGTGCCTGGTTGGGGTTCAAGACCTCATGAACCACAAAGATGATGTGGGGACAGGCTGAGAGAGTTGGGCTTGGGTGGTGGTAGGATGAGGGAGAACAGTTTCAGACTGGAAAGATGAGGTATTAGGAAGACATTCTTTCCTGTGGGGGTGGTGAGATGCTGGAAAAAGGAGGTTTAGCATCCATATTTCTCCATGCTACAGCCCTCTTTCCATCTGTGTGACTGCACTTCACCCCTCCCAAGCAGCCTCTGGCTCCCTATCCTCCTGCATCTCCACCTGCATCTTCTGCTCACCTGTATCTGCAGCAGGTTCAGGTGGTCAAGCAGAGGAGTTTGCTAGGGAGGGAGCACCAAGCAGAGCCAGGGTGTTCACTGCAGTCTGGGTTAATTTGGTTGCACAGGGGTGGTCACAGGATCTCTGCTGGCTTCTGGCAGCTTGGTTGAAATGCAGCTTCCAAATCTGTCAGCTCAAGCCTCATCTTGTCCTCAGAAACGTGCTTGTTTGTTCCCTGTGTGTCCCTTGTGGGTTTTGCAAGTCTCCCTGGCCTCCCTGAGGGGAAGTCAGATGAGTTGTAGGTGCTTTTATTACCTGAAGTCTTGGAAAAAGGAAAATCAGGGGTTTGTTAGAGCTGTTGCTGCAGGATTCTGCACCTCCTCGCTCTGGCCCTGGGTGCCTCAGCTATTTGCACCCTTCCTGGCTCCTTTTCTGCCTTCCCCCCCACCCTGGGGAATGAAAAAGGAGCATCACTTGACCAGCTGAGTGGAGCCTCCACCTCTGCAGGGCCAGGAAACACTGGCCCAGCAGCATCAACCTGTCCTACTGGGCCCACTCCTACTGCACCCAAACTGCTCCAGTCATGGTGCTCTGCAGAATCAGACCCTGCCCCCTCACAGATGCAGCCCACTGACTTTTTCAGTGAAAAGAGGGATGTATTATTATTTTTCCCCCCCCCATGCACTAAGTGTTTGCTTGCAACAGCCTGGAGGATATTCTAAGAGTGCCTTTCAAACTGTCTGCAATACCTGGCAGTGCACAAAGGCCAAAAGTGGGAGTAATTGACTGCAGGATTATTCTGGGCTGCCTGAAATGAAAGTCAAATGGCAAAGTGAATGTGACAGGGAGTCAGATCCACACCTTACAGTTCATTGAGTCTTTGGGTGTAATTAAGCTGCTATTATCCAGGTGCCACAAGGCAGTAACTTCAGCAAATCCCACCTTGGCTTGGAAATCATAGGCTAGAAGATGATCATCAAGGTCTTGGAGCCTGGGAGCTTTGGAGATTTGGAGAGGCGTGGTGTTTGTCCTCAGGCAGTGACTCTGGGAGATGGATCTGGACAGGGAAAAGCTCCTGGGAGGATATCAGAGGAATTCCCAGGGACTTCAAAGGCTGGCAGTGCAGATCCTGCCTGTGCCACCCCGATGGCTGCAGCAGCTGTAGGCTGCAAGCATTTCATAAGCTCAGGCCTTTTGAGCAGCACTGGGTCACCTGGGATCTTTCAGGTTCCTGGAAGATGGATCCCAGAGCCCCAGTGGGGTGTTAAGCCTTGTCCTCAGGGTATTCAGACCAGCTGCTGAAAAAGAAGCTGTTCTGCAGGAGTTTTTCTCCTCCTGGTCAGGTGCTTTTCTCCATCCCTCTCTGAGAATGGTGTTAAATCAGCCAAGGCTCAGAAAGGATTACAAAACCTTGCTGAAAGCCAGAACTCCTTGTAAAACAGAGAAGGTGTGTAAAAAAGCCAAGGGGTGGGTGTGGTGAGAACATGCAAAGAGGAGAGTCCTGGCTGAAGTGGGGAAAAACCAGAGTGGATCTTTAACAAGGAAGGGGAGGGCTCCCTTCATGTGGGTGGGTAAAGGGACATGGAGGGACACTCTGGGAAGGTAAATAATTGGCTAAATGCTTTCTCACCCAGTATGTCTTTAGCCTCAGCAACCCAAGCAGTGTCACTGAGGCTGGAAGTGATGCCAGAATGCAAAAGGAGGCTTTGCAGGGCTCATGGCAACGGGGGATCCCTGGGTTTTGAAGCAAATAGGTGTTAAACACAGGAGTTTTTGAAAGGGATTTGACTTCTGGTATAACCTCTGGGTTATATTATATGTATATATAGTATATATTAGCAGGTTGGCTAATAGCTGTCTGGGGCAGTGGGTGCCTGGGCAGGTCTCTGAAGGAGATGGTGCTGCTCACAGTGACTCTTGAGAGCAGATGCTGGACCTCAGCACTGATTTAGGTTGCCAGCATCTTTGCTTCTCCCAGCTAGGCTGCAAAGGAGTGGTCTAACAAGGACATGCTGCAGGATTGCAAGCTTGGTGGTGGTTCTTCATGTGCTTTGCTTGACTCCCAGGAGCACCTTGCAGGACCTGGAGGGGAAAAGACTTGTGACAAGAGCAGGGAGTGACAGGACAAGAAATTCTTTGCTGTGAGGGTGGTGAGAGCCTGGCCCAGTTTACCCAGAGAAGCTGTGGCTGCCCCATCCCTGGCAGTGTTGAAGGGCAGGTTGGATGGGGCTTGGAGCAGCCTGGGCTGGTGGGAGGTGTCCCTTCCCATGCAGGGGGTTGGACAAGATGATCTTTAAGGTCCCTTCCAACCCAAACCAGTCTGTGATTCTCTGCAGGGACCCCAGCAGAGCCTGAGGGTGTTGTAGAGAGGCACTGGGTGCTGGGAGAAGGGAGTCTGCTGAACAGGCTGGAGAGGAGAGATGGGTGTAGGCAAAGGTGGGTTTAGCTCTGGAGGGGCCCATGCCCCTCAGCCCTCCCCCTCCTTCCCAGGTGTGTGCTGAAATGCTCAAGAACATCACCACCTTTCCATGCAGCCCAGGGGCTGAGGGAGGAGCAGGGCTGTGCCCCAGGCCATCCCTGGACAGGGCAGGGAGGGAGGGTTGGATGGTGATGCCAGGCCAGTGATGTTTGTTTCCCTGCTGAGAAGCAGAGATGAGGGTCTGCTGGGAGATGGGTCAGAGCAGGAGGATTCAGGTGGACCTGGGGGAGGGACTGCCTGACCCACAGCCCAGAGGCACAGCAGGCTGGGCCATCCCTGGTTGGTGCTGGCCACCCCATCCTGCCCTCCCACAGCTCCCCTCACTTCCCAGCTGACCTGCCAGGTGAGTCTGCAAAGTCTCAGCAGCTCCAAAGCCCTACAGGAACAACATCCACGGGCATTAATGCAATTAGGGCAATTAAAGAATATCAAGATGTTAATAATGATGGGCAATAAGGAAGCAGGCATGCAGACCATCTATGGGGATGTCTCCCTGGAAGGACAACTCCTGGAGAACAAACTCAGGTTTGCCAGGCTGCTAAAAGCCTATTTGTCAGGTTCCACTCCTTTCATCTTCACATCTTTGTTTCTTCTTTTCAGGGTAATGCTTTTATTATGGGACTTCAGGGCAGGGGAGGGGGGGAAAGTGTAAATAAGCCAGATGTGATTTCTGCAGCTTGGAAGGAGCTATTACTTGACAATGTAGCTCAATAAAAAATGCTCCCACTGATTTTTATTTTTTATAAAGGTATAAGCACTGCTCAGTGCTGCTGAGAGACACAGGGGCAGAGCAGCTTTCAGCTTTCCTCCCCTGCAAGCAAGGCATGAATTATTGAGGCAGGAGATTACCTTCACTGTGGCTGTTCCATCCGTGAAGTTGGGGATCACTCTGGGGGAGGTGGGTGGGTTCCAAGCCCCAGGTGGGCAGGCTCTCCTTGCTTTCCCCACCCCTTACCAGAAGCCTGCAGCAGCTTTACAGAAACTCAGCTCACTCTGTGCTCCTCTGAAGTGGATCTGAAGCCTTCAGGTGGCATGTTTGAATTTTTTTGCCTGTTCAAACCCTCCTCCCAAGGACTCTCCCTCCCTGGCACTGCTTGTTTGGATTGATTTCTTTTTGCCTGGCTGCACACATCTCTTTCACCTTTTTTATTAAGCTGCATTAGGGGGCAGGGTGCCTCCCCCTCCTCTTTGTGGTGTCCTCCTGGCCATGTCCCTGGGGTCAGGGGGATTCTTCTTCCCAGTGCTGCCCTAAGCATTGCTTTTCCTTGCTCTCCTTGGTACTGGGTTAGAGCCAGGCCATGGTCCTTCTGATGGACACCTTCACCATGGGCCACTGGAATTCCAGGGGGGGAGTAGGAATGATGTAGCATCTCTGTCTTCTCCTGAGAGGTGGACAAAGAGGGGGCTGAGTGCTCCAACCCCCCCCCTAGACACAGTCCAAACCCCATCTCAGTCCTGTCCTCACCCCTCACTGGTGGGGCAGCCCCATTGCTGCTGCCACTGGTGTCCACGTGGCTTTGGGGACCTGGGCTCTGGGGACCTGCTGTCCACCTTCTCCCTCCCAAAACCTCTTGCCAGCCTGGGTTGGGGGACCCTCCCTGCCCCAGGATTTGGGTGCTGCTGGAGAAATGAGATGCTGAGACTGAAGTTGGCAGTGCCAGGGCTCCTGTGGGCTCCTCCTTCAGCCCTCGCACGTCTCTGCTGCAAACCCAGATCACCTTCTGAATTCATAACCCAGAGCATCATCTGAATCTGCATTAAGCCAAAGCTGTCCCTGGGGCCTCATAGGTGCTGATAGGAACATCTCAGCTCCTCAGTTTATGTTCTCATAAATCTTGAAGAAGGTGTTCTTTCTTTCTTTCTTTCTTTCTTTCTTTCTTTCTTTCTTTCTTTCTTTCTTTCTTTCTTTCTTTCTTTCTTTCTTTCTTTCTTTCTTTCTTTCTCTCTTTCTCTCTTTCTCTCTTTCTCTCTTTCTCTCTTTCTCTCTTTCTCTCTTTCTCTCTTTCTCTCTTTCTCTCTTTCTCTCTTTCTCTCTTTCTCTCTTTCTCTCTTTCTCTCTTTCTCTCTTTCTCTCTTTCTCTCTTTCTCTCTTTCTCTCTTTCTCTCTTTCTCTCTTTCTCTCTTTCTCTCTTTCTCTCTTTCTCTCTTTCTCTCTTTCTCTCTTTCTCTCTTTCTCTCTTTCTCTCTTTCTCTCTTTCTCTCTTTCTCTCTTTCTCTCTTTCTCTCTTTCTCTCTTTCTCTCTTTCTCTCTTTCTCTCTTTCTCTCTTTCTCTCTTTCTCTCTTTCTCTCTTTCTCTCTTTCTCTCTTTCTCTCTTTCTCTCTTTCTCTCTTTCTCTCTTTCTCTCTTTCTCTCTTTCTCTCTTTCTCTCCCTCCCTTCCTTCCTTCCTTCCTTCCTTCCTTCCTTCCTTCCTTCCTTCCTTCCTTCCTTCCTGCCTTCCTTCCTTCCTTCCTTCCTTCCCCCCACACAGGTCAGGTTAGAGAGGGACACATTTGATTGCAAATCCATTTAGAATTGCCTTCATGGTTTTAGGCTCTTCCTCTCCATTGAGGAGCTGCAGCCACTCACACCACCCCTAAGAAGACACACATGAAATGAAACAAACCCAAAAAAAAGCCTGAACCTGCAGCTCAGATAAATTAAGTCCTCCAAAGTGAAACACACTATAAACCAACAGCAACTGGGATAAATTTTACTGAACCAACAGAATCAGCAGAGCAGTGTCTGGTTTGCCAGCACATACTTCTCAGATAAAAATAAACTGTTCTTGGAATGAACCCTTGCTTTGATTTATATCTTGCAGTCCAAGTACACACAAGGAGGATGTAAAATCTGCTCATAGAAATACCACTGGTCTCAGGCTTTTATCAGATGCTTCTACCAGTAATGAAAAGGCTCTTTTTTTTTTTTTCCCCCCTTTTTTTTAAAAATTTTATTTCCCCTGCTCAGGTAATTGCTGCTCCTCTGAGCCAAGCTCCTGTGTTTCCTCCTTTTTCAAAGCTGTAATCCAGGGTGTGGGCCCCACAAAAAATTACCCCAGTGCTCCTTGCCAGGGAACACCTCTGAGCCAGGCTTACAGGAGGGATGGTTGTTTCCTGGGTAATTAAAGGCACACGTGGCCACAGGAGCCACAGGTTGGGCCTGGGAGCCTCTGTTGCATGGACTTAGTCCCCCCAGGGCTGTGCAGGTGAGGGATTTTTGGGAAGATGCTCAGGAAGCTGCCAGGGAGATGGGAAGAGCTCGACGGGAGACGCTCCCAGCCACAACGTGACTCTGCTGGTCATCTCAGCTGCAGGTCTGAAGGTGGCACCTTGCTGGCCCAGTTTGGACCTGAAGGAGCAAGTCTGCAGGGTGGATGATGGGGAGGGTTCCCTTGAATTGGAGGCACAGGTGCTTGTCCCTTTTCATCAGGCAGGGGAAGCGCCGTCGAGCTTTTTGAATGCTCACTTCTTTCCCACTGGATGCTGGGCAAACAGGCTGTGATTAATCATTTATTCTGTGAATTTTGCTGCAATCTAATTATCCAAGCTGTAGGCCAGCCAGGCTTTGGGAACAGCACATGAATTGAGAGGGGGTTTTATGTGTTTTGTTGGGGTTTTGTTTTCTTTTCTCCTGAGTTGCCTTTTTTTTCAGTTGTGTTCTCCTTGGAGGGGCAGCTGGGATGGTGGGGCTTTTAGCTGAGCTAAAGACTGGACTCCAAATCCAGTCTTCTCCCTGTGTTTGTGGTTTCAAAGGTGCCTCAGTGAATAATTTGTGTCTTTTGCTCCTGAGTGGCCACTTCCAGTGCAGCAATTCAGAAGGCAGGGATGCTGCCCCATCCCTGGAAGTGTTTGAGGCCACAGTTGGAGCAACCTGGGCTAGTGGAAAGTGTTCCTGCCCCATGGCAGAGCTAGAGGATCTTTAAGGTCCCTTCCAATCCAAATCATTCTGTCATCCTGTGGTTTTTGCCACTAGGACCCAGAAAGGAGAGGGTTTGTGGTTGATGGAGGTGCAGGTGTTGCCTGGAGCTGCTGTTTGTCCTGAATTTTGGAGCAGCTCAGCTTCATGCAGCCCTCTGAGGACCTGGAGCATCATCCTCTGGGCAGCCAGAGCATCTCCTGCCTGCCCGTGGGAGCTCCAGCCTGAGCCAATCCCATGGGTCTGCATGGGAGTTCAGTGATGGAAAAGGGCTTGGACCTGGTGCAGCACTAGGAAAAAAAAATCAGCATCATTACAGAGAGACCTCCTGGGTTGGGGAATTGCATCTGCTGGGCATTTTACAAAGGTTACAGTCAATGGTGCAGCTGGGAAATAAGGCAGAGCTCCAGAGACCTTCCCTGTGCAGCTCCACAGCAGCACAGAAGTGGCTGCACTGACCAACCACCCTGACTAACACCCCTGCTGGTTTATTTTGGATAACAAAGCCACGTTGCATTTTTTTCCATAAGGAAAAAATATAACATTCCTGGATGCCCAGGCTTGGAAGCTACAGCCCAAAAGTTGGGGGATCAGAGGAAAAAAACAAAAGCAGGACTTTGCTTTCCTCTGTCTGTTATTCCCTTTGCAGGTTGCAGTCCCAGGCCATTCCTGTGTCCCCTGCCCACTGAGCTTTCCCAGCCCTCCCACAACCTTCTGGAGACACAGTTTTCCTTGGGAAAAAATAAAAAATCTCCATTTTAACCAAGGAATATACTTAATATTATTTCTTTTCTCTTTTTTTAAAGGTCATGGGCAGCTTGGAGCACACAGACAGGGTTGGTTTCTCCTTTGCCCCTTCCTGCCTCACTGACCTTTCCTAGTTTTTCAGGTGTGTTCGTCAGGTTTCTGACCCCAAAGCTGTTTTCACTTGGTGGCCTGTAGACAGGGCAGGGGCTTTATTGGGGAGGCTTGTGGGTTTTTTCTGTGGAAAGCAGAAGCCTGAAGGAAATTCAGGCTGTACCTCCCATGCCAGGATGGGGGAGAAACACCCAGGAGTGTGGGACGTGGTGGGTCTGTGTCCAAAGGAAAGGGTTTGGTGCACACAAATCCTGGCCTGAACCCACAGTTCCTGCCACTGTAAAGCTTTCAAGAGCCTCTTGACTGTTTTGAATCCTGTCCTGATTAGTGATGATGTTTTTAATTGAAATTTCAAGGTTCATTACTGAATGCAGATTAATTAAATGGCGAGGAGAGAAAACGAGGGATGTTCCCTTTGGACCCAGAAAGGAGCACATGTGTCCTAAGGGGGACTCTCACAGCCTGACCTGCTGCCAGCCTCCCCAGAGAACATCTTCCTGGGTGCCTGTAGGGGTGTGGAGGGTGCATCACCCCCCCCCTGCCTGATCACAGTGCTTAGCACCTTGCAAAATCAAGCCAGCCTGGTCTGCAAGTCACACTCTGCAGGTTTTCCTTAGTCCCTGCTCAGGGAGAAGCTGAAACCTCTGGGTTTTCCCTGTGGGAAAGATTAATTGAAAGCTGAAGCTGGGACCTGATGATTTCCTGAGCTTGGGAGATGCTCTCCTGGTGCTGGGGGACTCGGGGACCAGTGGCTTGTTGGATGGGGGTGTCCCCAGACCCCGTGCCAGTGTCACCCTGTTGTGCACTGGTGGCAGGGCAGGAGGGCAGTGCTTGGTGCTCCCCCTCTCACCAAATCACCTCTGTAACCTCAGCAAGCCCTTGGTTAAAAAAACAAGGTGGGTTTGGGTTGTTTTGTTTGTGGTTTGGTTGGTTTTTAATTCTTTCTTCTTTTTTTTTTTATATACTAGCCCTTCTTGCCATGGGCACTCAGAGGCAAAACCCTCCCTGGGTTTTGTGTTTGGAAGGAGCTGATCACAAACACCTCCCAAACATCTGGCTCAGAAGAGGTGCCCTGCCAGTTGGTCTGACCCAGGGATCTCACATGTGCTGGGGTGGGAGGTGTTTTCAGCAGATCCCCAGGGAAAAGGGGACTGTGGCCAGTTGGAGTCCTCAGGTCACCAGAGAGGTGGCCCTGCCCCTGATTTCCATGCAGGGTTGTCCCTTCTGCTCCCTCCTTGAAAACATCCCCTGCAGTGAAACACACTGAGTGACCCTTGGTGGGATCCGGAGAATCATAGAATCATAGAATCTTAGGGGCTGGAAGGGACCTGGAAAGCTCCCCTGGGCAGTCTGTTCCAGTGCTCTGTCACTCTTACAGTAAAAAAATTTTTTCGGATATTCACCTTGAACTTCCTATGCTCCAATTTACACCCATTACCCCTTGTCCTATCACTGGTCATCACTGAGAAAAGCCTAACTCCGTCCCCCTGACACTCACCCCTTACATATTTGTAAACATTGATGAGGTCACCCCTCAGTCTCCTTTTCTCCAAGCTAAAGAGACCCAGCTCCCTCAGCCTTTCCTCATAAGGGAGATGTTCCACTCCCCTAATCATCTTCGTAGCTCTGCGCTGGACTCTTTCGAGCAGTTCCCTGTCCTTTTTGAACTGAGGGGCCCAGAACTGGACACAATACTCCAGATGTGGCCTCACCAATGCAGAATAGAGGGGGAAGAGAACCTCTCTTGACCTACTAAACACACCCTTTCTAATGCACCCCAGGATGCCATTGGCCTTCTTGGCCACAAGGGCACATTGCTGGCTCATGGTCATCCTCCTGTCTACCAGGACCCCCAGGTCTCTTTCACCTACACTACTCTCCAGCAGTTCAGCCCCCAACCTGTACTGGGACATGGGGTTGTTCTTCCCCAGATGTAAAACTCTGCACTTCCCCTTGTTGAATTTCATCATGTTTCTCCCCGCCCAACTCTCCAGCCTAAGTCTCTCTGAATGGCAGCACAGCCTTCTGGTGTGTCAGCCACTCCTCCCAGCTTAGTGCCATCAGCAAACTTGCTGAGGGTACATTCTATACCCTCATCCAGGTCGTTGATGAAGATGTTGAACAACACCGGTCCCAGTACCGACCCCTGAGGGACTCCACTAGTCCTGCCGTCTTTGCTTTCTTAGCCACAAATTCCACCAAACTGGGCCAGCCCCACCATCTCTGCCCTGCAAACCTCCCCCTTGCCCCAACCTGACAAACTACAAAAGGCTGATTAATTTCTTGCAGAGGTGGGGACAGAGGATGATGGGCCACCCCTGTGCTCCTGAGGACAACACGGACCTCAGCATCAGCCACACCAGCTGCTGTAACACCTCCCAGCCAGACCCATCACAGTCACCAGCAGAGGGTTGTGGAAGCTGTGAAGACCAACACAGTCTCCACCAGGTCTTTGTGACCTTTCTTTTCTAGAGAAGCCTGTGAAAATCAGGAAGATTGAACTGGGCTCACGTGGACCTTAGTAAAAAAAATCTCCCTCTGCCTGTGATGAAGCAGATAAAACAGCACTGAAGATATTATTTCCTGGAAGCTTTTCTATTTCTGTCAGCTCTCACTTGCAAGCTCTCCCCTCCCTGGAGGATGAGTGCAGCTTTCATACACCAGTGGGTTTTTATTTTGGCAAAAAAAAAAAGTGTGGGTTTTGGCAGAAAAAGGAGACAGTGCATCAATGAAGAGGGGAAACCAGCTTTTTTTCCCCAAATGCTTCAAAGCTAGCAGTGAAGGGTTTCCAAAAAGCTTTGGAGTAGAAACCAAGTGGATGCTAAAAGAGATGGGAATTGGCTCCTGTCTGGAATGACTTCCATTATTGCTTGAATAAACCATGGAGTTTTGTTATTGTGTTCATGTAGACCACTGTGCTGGAGACTCTCCATGGAGGGAAGGGGTTGTTTGATCCAGATCCTGCACGTGAGGATGCAGCAGGAAGGGAATTGGGGACTGGAGAGCAGGGGAGGAGAAAGGGGGTCCTGGTGGGCAGGAGGATGAGCATGACCAGCCATGTGGCCAAGAAGGCCAATGGATCCTGGGGTGGGTTAGAAAGGGGGTGGTTGGTAGGTCAAGGGAGGTTCTGCTCCCCCTCTGTTCTGCACCATCTGGAATGTTGTGTCCAGTTCTGGGCCCCTCCGTTCCAGCAGGACAGGGAACTGCTGGGAAGAGCCCAGGGCAGAGGCACAGAGATGCTGGAGGGAGGGGAACATCTCCCTGCTGAGGAAAGGCTGAGGGAGCTGGGTCTGTTGGGCTTGGAGAAGAGGAGACTGAGGGGCCACCTCATCCATGGGCACAAATCTGTTCAGGGCAGTGTCAGGAGGACAGAGCCAGGCTTTGTGCAGTGATGTCCAGTGACAGGACAAGGGGCAGTGGGTGCAAACTGGAGCCCAGGAGGTTCC
>NW_009954532.1:495727-498348 GCF_000747805.2 Chaetura pelagica | reverse complement strand
GGGTTGGGCTGGGGGAGCTTTCCAGGTCCCTTCCAACCCCTGGGATTCTGGGATTCTATGATTCTATGACTGTCAGGCTTTGCCAGGCTCTGTGCCCAGGGGGGGCTGCTGCCTGCCCCGGGAAGCCTGGGTAGCAGCCCTGATTTCCAGGGGAGCAGAAGCCATCCTGTGGGCAGCCCATCCATACGGTGGTCCTGGAGTAGTGTCATGGGGGTGTCAGTCTCCATCTTCTCCTCCAGAAGGAGATGATGACCTACCTGTGCTGGATGAACCCCGCCAGGTGTTCGCTGCTGATCCGTAACTTCACGTGTCACCGTGCTCCTCACTGGGGACAAAAATACTGAGCTGGATGTTGTTGGAAAAGCAGGAGAGCATGACTTGGAGCAGGGCTGCTGTTGCAGCCTGTGTGGGGATGTTCTGCAAGCAGCCAGGCCAGCCCCCAGCCCTTGAGCTGAGTGGGAGCTAAATAAAACCTGAGCGGAGATGGTCCCATTCGCATCGGGACAGGACTTGAGTCTCCTTCAGCTGCCTTTTCCAGAACAACTCCTGGGTCAGGCTGCTGCCTCACCAAGGTTTTTAGCCCCAAGTTTGGTTTGTTTCCAGCAGGCCTCTTAATGACAGCAAATTAAAAAGGAAAGGAGAGGGGGGCAGTGAGCGTTGGCAGCCGCGGCCGTGACACGGGCTACGTGACCAAGTGCCTGGCTCCAGAGACCCCATTTATACTGAAATATAGATGGAGATAACCTCCCAAGAGGGCAAAAAAAAACCCCATCTAGCTCATTTGGGTATCATCAGCCCCCAACTTTTTCACTGAAGTCACTACCCCTTGAAAGATGCTGCTTAGCTCATGCGGAGCCTTTTTGTGGGAAAGGATTAACAGGGTGAAATCCTGGTGTGAAAAAACCTGTTGGCAAATGGGGCTGTTTTGCTCCCCCTTCCAAGGGAGCTCAGCTTTTGCTTTCTTTAAAGAGCCCTGCCCTAAATGGCAGCTGGAAAGCTGTTGAGAATTACCTGAAACAAAAAGGGAGTGCTCTGGCTTGTCCCAGCGCACAGAATTTTGGAGGGGATCTTTGAAATGTTGGGGTATTTTTTCCCCCTCCTGAACACAGTGTAAAGAAATGTGGAAGTGCTGGGATCCTGAGCAAAACACAGATCTGGGGTTTGACTTCCCCTGTGCTGCCATCTCAACGAGATGTACATTTACATAAACCATCAACCTTTCAAAAAAAACCACAAAATCAAGGTAAATCCCTCTCATATCAGCCCAGAACTTCTCCAGTCACTGAGAAGAGGGATTTGGGTTCAAGGGGCAACCCACCCACTCTCTGTATTCCTGGAGATGACCCACAGGAGCAAACTCTGCTCCCCAAAGCACAAGGGAAAGCCCCTGGCCTGGGCCATGTGAGTGAAGGCAGGGCAAAGAAATGGGAATAGCAGAGTGACTGCCAATTAAATGCCCTTTAAAATTTAATCTGAACATTAAACCTAACAGACATCTGCATTCCTGGTATCTGGCTTGCTCAAGCTGGTACTCCCCAGCTTTAAGAAGGGGAGCTGTGTGTAGGTGGAGGCTTTTAAGGCTGGTGACCAACCTGGGGCTATCAAGGAGCATCCTTGGCCACCTCCCCTGAGGAAGACCCACCCAAAGCATCACCTCCTGCCTTGCTTCCAGCCCAGGAGATGAAGTACTAACTACAGCCTTATGGAAAGGCTGTAGTCCCATCCAGATGTTGGGCCATCTGTAGTCCCATCCAGATGTTGGGACAACACAGGCCAACTGCCTGTCTGCTGAGCTTCCACCACTGTGGTACCAGGGGTTTAGGTTGCACTGTTTAGCAGTGTTGTTCTTTTGCCATTAGATGTCTCTGTGTCCTACATGGAGCTGGGACAGGAGGGTCATTCCTGGTAAACAAAGGTCACCAAGCAATGAAGAAAGCTGATTTTTTTCAGTCTTTGTCTGGTTTCTTTAGTGGAGGCCTCTGCAGGAGAGGCTGGGATGCCACAAAGATGAGGCCAGTGCCCAGATGGGTTTAGGTGGTGATGCTGTGTGTGGGTTTAGTGCCCACAAGGTTGTCCCCAGGGCTGTCAGATGGAGCAAGCAGCCAAAGGCTGAAGCCTGTGGAGATGTTTGGGTTATAAACTGTTCAGTAAGAGCTTGCTGGGGTTCAACACATCATGCAGCACATCTGCACATCCAGGCCCTCCCCCCTGCAGCCAGCCAGGAAGCAGGGAGATGCAAGCAAATGTCATCTGTGATGGTGACACTTCTCTCCAGCACACCATTTGCAAGGCAGTTGGGTGAGCTGTCCTGGCAAGGTTGTGCTGTTGCTGGCAGGGGTTTTGCAGGGCCTCTGAAGGACAGGCAAAGCCCACACCTCTCCAGCCTGGTTTGCAGAGGAGAACCGTGCTGCTGATCCAGCCTCAAGCAGCCAGTGGGATGCACATGAGGAGCTGCACGTCCTGCCAGCACTCAGCTGAAGGGCTGTGCTCTAGCAGCTCTCCAGGGGACCCAGGGAAGAGCACACGCCTGTCTGTAGCTGTGCATGATTCTTTCCACATTTGTAATTGCAGCCCTTTTTTTCACACCCCCCCCCCCCCCCTCGCTGCGTGTGTTTGTTTTT
>NW_009954532.1:493778-495473 GCF_000747805.2 Chaetura pelagica | reverse complement strand
CCCCCCCTTTCGGTGGTTATTAATGTTGTTCGTTTCCCTCAAAAATTACATCTGTTTAGATGTTAATTGAGCTAATTGTTGCCATTCAGCAGCTGGAGCTGCAATTTAGCACCTGCTAATAAAGATGCTGGGTTTGAAGTTGTGTGGAAAAGCCTGGGTTGGAGGGTTGTTGCTGTGCTGCTCAAGGGGGGAGAGGCAAAGTCAGTGGGCAGGGGAGGATGGAGGGATGTGCTGGAGGGTGGCTTCTTGGAGCACAGGGTCAACTTGCAGAGTCAGAGATCAGTAAACAAGCTGAGCAGTTGTGACCCAGAGCCACCAAAAAGCCAGGAAGGGGGAAAAACCCAACAGAGAAAATACAGGTGGCAAGTACAGAGTCAACAATAAATACTGTCTCTCTTTTAGAAGAAGAAATACAGCTCATCTGTGACAGGCTAATTGGGTAGAATCAAAGGAGGGAAGCAATGTAAAACAAAAAAGGACTGATGGCACATCTGAAGAGACCTTTTGCTAAGTGTTTTCATGTGCAATTACACAAAGACCTTCCTCTGCCAAACACGCAGGAGGTTCACAGGGAATGGAGAGGTCAGAGCTCAAGCAGAGCAGCTCTGGGACAAGCTGAATGATGAGCAGGGTGGCTGTTTGCACTTTGCACCTTCTCTGGCAGAGGTGCACAGCCCTGCAGGTGGGATGGAGCCTTGTGAGACCTTCCTGGCATGACCAGCCTGCATGAGGAAGTGGTGGGAGAAGGATGGGATGGGCCATCACACCTTCCTTGCCATGTCCCAGTCACACCAGGCTATGAAACTGGAAACTCAGCATGGTCAAAACTCTCTTCTGCCCTCCAGTTACACACTGGTCTCCTTCACTACCCAAAGCATGGAGCTTTATTTCCCCACCCCTTCAGAAACGTTCAGCTTTGCTCTTGCTGCCTGAGCATCCTCCCAAGGACCACGTTGTTGTCACACTCACTGTGGGTCCTTGCTGAAGCCACCTCTACCTGCTCCTCATCAGGACTGACCTGTATGGAGCCCTGAGCCCCCAGCACAGCTGCCTTGGAGGGCATGTGTGACTGTGTGGAGTCCTGTGCTTCCTTTGGCTGGGGTGAGGCCCCTGGCAAGGATGCAAGATCTGAACTTTGCCTAATCAGCCTTTTGTGGCTCTTACTTCACCAAGAGGACTCCACCCACAGAGGTTCTGTGAGGAGAAGCAGGGATGCCCAGGGGAGCACCCAAGCCCTCTCTGGCTGCACCACCATGACCTTGGCCAAGTCACTAGAGGTATTTAGAGGTGATGTTTTGGGGAGAAACCCCCAACTTTACTAGAGCACCCTGGGATGCCCTGATGCTCCTCTTCTCACCATAAAATTGGGCCACCCCATGGAGTGAAAAAATCCCACACTGCTGCTGCCTGGAAGGGGTTAATGAGGGGCCCTCATTAACTACCCAGCTGTAATCAAGTGCCCAATTAAACTCTGCTGAAGAACAACAGGCTTAAAAGGAAGAGTCAGTTTGTCAGGAGGGGTTTGGGAGGCTTTTGGCAGCAATGGCTGGAGGAGCAGAGGCTTGTAGAGCAACAAAGGTCATAGGAGAGCTGTGGTGTTACCAAGGGCTGGGGATGCTCATGGAGGCTGCTGGAGCTGCACAAGCAAGGCTGATGCCAGAGGTAAGTTTGGGTTTTTTTAGGCTGATGGGCAGG
>NW_009954532.1:464582-493740 GCF_000747805.2 Chaetura pelagica | reverse complement strand
TTAAAGATCATCCAGTTCCAACCCCCCTGCATGGGCAGGGACACCTCCCACCAGCCCAGGTTGCTCCAAGCCCCATCCAACCTGCCCTTCAACACTGCCGGGGGTGGGGCAGCCACAGCTTCCCTGGGCAGCCTCTGGAGTGGCTGAGGGAACTGGGGGTGTTCAGCCTGGAGAAAAGAAGGCTGAGGGCAGGAGGCTTTGCTCTCTACAACTCCCTGAAAGGAGGTTCAGGCAAAGGAGGGGTCTGTCTCCCAAGGAACAAGCAAGAGGACAAAAGGAAACGTTCTCAAGTTGTGCCAGGGAGGTTTAGGTTGGATATTAGGAGAAACTTCTTCACTGAAAGGGTTGTCAGGCCCTGGTCCAGGTGTTCAAGGAGGTGGTTGAATCCCCATCCCTGGACGTGTTTAAAAGCCATGGAGCTGTGGTGCTGAGGGACATGGCATCAACACCAGGCTCAGCAGAGTTTGGCTGATGGTTGACAGAGGTCAGGTTTTGATCTGACTCAATCTTAAAGGTCTTTTCCAACCAGAATAATTCTGTGTTCTTTGTGGATGCTCCCCACGTGGCTCCCAGGAGGTGGGAGGATGAGGAGCTCTGTCTCCTGGGCTGGAAGAGCAAAGGCTCCTCCAGCTCTATTTCTGTGCAGGAGGGTGTTAGGACTTAGCATGCTAAAGATAAACCAGTGGAATTTAGTCCTCTCAAGTCTCTTGCATTCCAAAACCCGGCACGAAATCCCTGCTTATGTTTAAATAAGCTGGATGTTTGAGTGAAGGATCATGAGGAGGCAGAACTTTCTTCTTCTCCTGCAGGGAAGTGCAGGAGGGAGTCTCTGGGAAAGCCAGCTTGCTGAAGAGCAGAAAGGGCAACCCAGGGATGCTTCCAGCAAGCTCCACATGTGAGTGAGAGCCAGGAGGCAGCTGCTCACAGAGGCAGGGGAAGCAATAAATAGTGAGAAATAACATTTAATTACTTCTTGCTCCTACCAGTCTGGGAAAGGAGAGCTCTGATGCCTGGGGGAAAGGGCCCTGTGTTCTGCTTGTGGCTCATTATTCTTCATCAGGTGAAGAGCCAGCCTGAGTAACAAGGATCAGAGCATCCCTGCTGCAAGCCCCAGTAAAGCCTTGGTGGGAGCACAGGGTGGCAGCCACCATGAAGCTGCTCAGGTCTTGCTGCCAGGGTTAGATGGCTGGCAGCAAAGTTATCATGCCACGAATTCTATGGCAACTGGGAGGTTGTGGCCTGACTGAGCTGGCCAGCTGGGGTCCTGACACTGCAGGGTGGGTGACCCTAGCAAAAGAGCCCCTTCTGCCCCCCCTGTGTGTGTGCAGGATCCACCCCAGAGTGGCTGTGCCAGCAGCTGTGACCCTGTTTGGGATGCAGGCGAGTGCTGAGCAGGGGGAGCACGTGGAAGAGGGAGGGTAATAAACTTCCCCAGCTCTTAATGGAAACTGAGCTGGTTGCTGCTGAGGCAAAAATGCCCTGGCTTTTCCTTTTTGGCACCTGGAAGCACTTGCCAAATTCAGCAGGGTTTTTTTTTTCCTGCTCACCTCCATCTCTCAGCCTACTCCTGATTTCCTTCTGCAGCTACAATGGGGTGGGTGCTGTTTTGCAGGGATGTTGCTTTGTAACTGGGGCACCTTTCTTGGTGCCACCTCTGCTCTCCTTCTTTTTGTCCTGCAAAATGGTAATTCGAGGCACACCAGGTAAACACCCTGTAACGGGCTTGATAATTATGGGCTGTAGGAAATGACTGCAGTCACATGTGGTAGAGCCAGGAGGAGCTGCCATGGCCTGCATCACAGGTAGGAAGAGAGGAGCATTCACTTGCAATGAAATGGTATTTACCATGTCATTACCCTGCTGCTACATGGTAATTACTATGCAATTAAATGGTCAACAGGTACTGTCTAAACAAAGAGGACTTAAGTGGACATTTCTGTCCTGAGGCTTAAAATGTTACTCTGTGGTAAAGGGGGGGGAATGGAAATCATAAGGTATAGATGGGAATGGGATGGATAGAACAACCCTCTGACTTCTGAGTTGAAGCTGGCAAGGGGTGAGAAGGAAGCATCTAATTTGTCAGTGCCACCCTGGAGAACAAGGGGCTGGTGTTTTTACTGCAAAAAACCCCCCCCAAACCAGGATTTTAAACTCAGGGGCAAGTCTGTGTGTCAGCTCAGTGGGTTCCTCCCTCCTCCAGGCTCCTCTTTTTTTGCACAGGGTGCAAGGCTGGGGATGCCCTCCCTGGGCATGTGTGGGGCAGGGGGCTCTGCTGCTGAGCTGGCAGCCCCAGATACCTCCTCCTGCTCCTGCTGGTGCTTCAGTGACCAGTGGAAGGAGCCGTTTAAAACCTGGCAGTGAGTCCTTCCCCCCTCCCTGTGCTGGGACTTGTCCTCGCCTGACTCCCCTTACAACTAATTAGCACCTTGACATTTACCCAGCCTTGATGTTTGCAGAAGAACAGAAGGCACATCTGTCTGCATGAGCCATTTGAAGAGGAGGAACAGGGCTCTGTGGTGTTTATAGCAGGCAGTTGGGGGAGGAATTAATTTACCAGATTTTTTTGAATGGAAACAATTCCAATAACTGAAGGGCCCTCTCCCTCCCACGTCAGCTGTTTACAAACTGTTGAGTTGAATCTGTCCCACATGTCCTTTGAACCCACCAGGGACTGAGATGGGAGGGGGAACAAAATTGAAATGCACAATGAAAAAATAATTTAGAAGAAAAAAAAAGTAGTAAAATTCCTGCCAACAGAGTTCAAACAACTTGTCTTGCTTCAGCTCCTACCAGTCTTCATGTGCTTGGATGAACCAGACTTAATTGACTCCATTTTGTTCTTAATCCTCATTAAAAAGGGATGTAGCTGTTCCTCACTGTCTCTTCCCCTTTTTGCACCTGCCCTTTGAAGGTGCTCTGGGTGAGGCAGCAATGACACCTTATCTGTGTGGCAGCAGAGCTTGAGGATGTCCAGTTGTGGTGGTGGTGATGGAGCTGGGGTGTCTCCCCTTCCCAGCCCAGTTGCAGTCCTGGCCTTTCTCTGCAGGGAGGTTGTGCCCCATGGTATCAACCATGGGGGCTCTCAGAGCTTTTCAAAGTGCTCATCCAGTTTTCCAGGGGGTATGGAGGGAGTGGGAAAGCCTATTTGTAGCATCCTCAGCTCTGGCATATCCCTCAGGTGTTGATGCACCCCAGATGGGCCAAATCCCAGCCTGGTTTGGGTTGGAAGGGACCTTAAACATCATCTAGATCCAAGCCCCCTGCATGGGCAGGGGCACCTCCCACCAGCCCTCCAAGCCCCACCCAACAGGATGGTGCTTCCCTTGGAGGGGGCAATTTGTGTTTGTCTTCCCACCTGAGCTTTCATCCAAAGTAAAGAAGGGGAAGAGCTCAAAGTCAGGGTATGACCCAGCTGGGTTTGATCCTGAAGGTATCTCCCAGTGCCTGTGTGAGACCCAGGTGGCTCCAAGTGTTTTCTCAGCCAGGAGCTGCCTGTTCCAAGGGAAAGGAGGGGTGAGGTTAGGTTTGCCCTGCTCTCCCCTGGATCCAACCTACAGGCCAAGCAAAAGCAGCAGAGAAGTGAGCCTGGAATTGCTGCCCTTGGATCCAACTGGTTGTCCACTTGCACCAGGTGTCCTAAAAGCAAACCTGGTACTTTGTCATTGCCTTCATTGGATCAGGATGTTGTCCTGAGTCGGGAGGGCCAACAGAGCTTGAAGCCCTTTCTGCATCTTGGAGGGGAGTCTGAGAGCTCCTTCTGTGAGAGACGTGGGTCTTCATAGCAGATCAAGTTATGGGTTGCTCTGGCTAATCCCTCAGGCTGCCTTGGGTTTAGCTTTTGCTGTTGGCAGAGCAGGTCCACACTGTGAGTTCTGGAGGAGTTTGATGCCTTTCATGCTCTATTCTAGGATGCTGGGCAGCCTTGAAAAGTCTTGGAAGGTTCTTCCACGTCTTCGAGGTGGAATTTCCCAGGACCCTGTTGTTCAGTGAGGTGGATTGTGCTCTGGTGGCCACGTGCTCTCCCTTCTGAGATTGATGATGGAAAACCCTGGTTGGACCTGAAATGTGGCAGGGCTGCTACACCTCCTCTCAGCATGGTGAGAGGTTGGCAGAGCTTTTTGTCCTCCCTCCTTTGAAGGTTTCAACAACTTGTCGATGTGGCCCCTTGCCCTGGAGTGGGTTTGTGGTGGGTTTGGTCCCACCAGCAGCAGGTCTTATGAGGGTAATACAGGTTGACTTGCTGTGTGGTGGGGAAAAACACCCAGCTGTGGGTCACCAAGGGGTTCCTGAAGGGTTTTTCCATGTCTTTGCAGCCCAGCCCATCGCTGATGGGGACGGATGCAGACCTGGGCTGAGGTGGGAATGCTCAGAGGAGTGATTTCTTCTTGAAGCATCTCTTCCAACCCCACATCTGCTGACAGTGTTTGGATGAAGGGTAACACTTTACTCCACGGTGAGAGGTGACTTGGAACAGAGGAGAAGAGGGAAGATGAGGAGAGGAACACTTCACAAGCAGCTGAATGTTGAAGGCTCTGGGACAGCATCTCTGTTCCCTGTCTTGCTGGCTGCTCCTAGGCAGCAGTGCCCATAGCAACATCTCCTGGTGCAAGCAAGGCTGCAATGATCCCACAGGCATCCCTGAATGAAGGCCCCACATGCTGCACCTTCCCCCCAAACCTAGCTGAGCAGTGCTCATGCCAAGCATCCCACCAGGAGCTGGTGAGAGATCTTTCCTCCATCAGGGATGCTGAATGAGAGCTGCACCTCTCCTGGCTGTGAATGCAGATCTACAAACCTTCCTCTTGGTGGTTGTTTTTTTCTTTTGATGATGATGATTACCAGCTTTCTCCATGTAACCATGTTCCTGTGGGTTGGGGTTGAATGAAGAGAAGCTCCTGTTTTAATTCTTGCTGTCAGGAGTAACGGGGTAGAGTAGGAGGAGGAATATTAATCATACCCAGCAGGCATTCTTCAAACTTAGAAACAGCATAAGGAAGGAGCCCAAATGGTTTAAACATTGCAGGGACCATTTGTATGGGAGTCTCATGCTTGAAAACGTGCAGGATACTCTTTTTATCATTTTTTTTTTCCACCTGAATTTAGTTTAAAGGGGAAGTTGTTGCTCTCCCACCTCCTCTCTGCAGCAGGAACCAGGGGCTGATTTGCTGGGCAGATCTGTGGCTCTTGGAGAGCTGTGCAGGGGACATTGTCCCTCTGTCACATCAACTGGCTGGTTGTTTTCCTAGTTCATTCCCTGCCTGGGTCTGAAAGAAGAGGGGAGGGAGATTGGGGGGTTTGCAGTTCCAAATGTTTGCCTTGGTGTTGCAGCAGGTGCAGCACTGCCCTGGGAAAGCAGAACTGCTTCCCTCTTTGGGGTGATGTGAGGGACCATCAGAAGGAACCAGAGTCACTCCCTGGGCTTGCAGGCCCACCAGGTGAAGAGGGGGTTTATTTAATCCCTCTCTTGAGCCTTGAGAGGCTCCCAAACCTCAACCCCTTGCTCTGCTCACTGAGAACATCAGTCCCCACCATGTGAGCCTGGGTGAGCTGCTTTCACAGCTCTTTTTTTCCTCTTTTTACTTTTCTCTATCTTTTTATATTTATTTTTTAACAATAAGCCCCTGGGTGAGGGCACCTGGTGGGTTTGGACTTCCCTGCAGGCTGCCTGTGTTTTCTGTCAGAGCTGGAAAACTTTGCCTCCTCCACCTGAAGGGTGGGGAGCTGGTTGAGCAGCTCCACAGCATCTCCCTGGCTGTGAGGTGGGACTGGCAGCCACCAAGAACAAAACACCCTGAATTGTTGGTGAGCCTGGATACAGGGGCCTTCCTTGGGGCAGGGCATGAGGCTTTGGGCCCTTCTCCCACCTCCTCTGTTGTGTTGAGGCATCACAGGAGCCTTTCTCAGATCAGCAGGAGGCCACGAGGAACATCCCTGCTCTGCAAAATTGCTGTGCTCTTGTGCCTTGCCACTGCTGAAATGGCTTAAGAGCATCTGACTGGGAACCCAATTTCCTCTCCATCTCCTTCAGGCTGCAGAAAAGGCTGCTTGATAGATTTTTTTGCTGTGCCTCAGACATGGCTGGAAAAGGATTGTTCACAGAGCTGAAATCCTGCAGTGAATTTCCTGAAGCAGAAGAAGATCTGGGTGCTGGGCTTGTCCTGCTGGGCTTGGTTTCTGCTTTTTTTTTTCCCCAAGGGAATGGTCAAAGCAGATGCCTTCTGGGGTTTGAGACAGAACTTCATTCTCCTGGCTTAACTGGCTTCCTTCTGCAATCCCCAGCACCTTCTGGTGGGGCAGCCCAAAGCAGTGCTTGCCAGAGGCTCTGGCATTCCTCACTCACAGGAGTTTGAGGCCTGATTCCCCCTGTGCAAAAACGTTGAGTTTATTCCTCTGAACTGGCAGGTTCTTCTTCAGCAATACAGAGTTTGTCTGGGCAGGGGAAATCACCCCCACTGAGGGTGTTGGGGTCAAGCAGTTGAGGGAAGGGAAGAAAAAGCCCTTGTGGGCAGGTATGGCCCGGCATCAAGAGACAAAAGAATTGTGGAACCAAGCTCCCCAAACCTCTTGTTTTGCTTTGAATCTGTTTTTAAGGGGCTGTGGACACCCCCACCTCCCTCTCCAAGTTCCAGCTTCCTCAACAGGAGCCCTGAGTGTAGCAGCACAAAGAGCAGCAAGCTGTCATTTACCAGCAGATCTGGGTCCCTCAATGAAAGCTTCACACATGTCTATCAGAAGATTATCCTATCAAATCCCCTGCTGCTCTGAAAGGTAAGCACTTAAAACATGACTAACACTGGTAGATGCTATTATTCTGTTTTATCCTCCAGCTGGTGAGTAATGTCTCATTGTCAAGGGGGATGCATTCAGAAAAACATCTTCAGCCTGCTGGGATGTGGGCTCCTCAGCATCTGTGGCAGAGGGGTTGGAGCCCCCAAGCCTGGAGGGGCTTCAAAACTGTGTAGATGTGGTGTTTGGGGGTTAGTGGTGGCCTTGGTGGTGCTGGGTTCATGGTTGGACCTGATGGTCTGAATGGTCTTTTCCAACACCAGAGGGTTCTGTGGTTCTCAGAGGGGCTTGGGTTTCCTAGAGCTGAATGGCCCAAAACTCTGGGCTGTGGGTAAGTTTGTTATAACAGGGGATGAAGAGGCTCCTCCTCTGAAGGCCACTTGGATGTAAAAGCTCTGTCCCTCCTTGTCTGGAAGTGTTCTGCTATGAAGGAGGCTTCTTGTTACATAGGGGCCAGGTTCTCCTTCCCTGTTGGAGGGCTCTGCTCTCATCCCTCCTGTGTCCCTCCTCTGGTGGTGTCAGGCACTTGAACTTTGGAGTTCTTCAGCAGAGGGTGAATGGCTGAGCTCTCTGGGTTGTTGGGTTTTTTTGGTGTGGGTTTTATAAGCCCCCTGATCAGGCAGCAGGGCCTCCCCAGCAGCTGGTACAGCCCCCAGCTCCAAGGGCTGCTGCTGTGGATCTGCTGGGGCTGCTCTGAGCCACTGAGCAAACAAAATGCATCCCCTCTGCTGAAAAGCCACTCCTGTGCCTGCCTGCTCAGCACACCAGGGCTGTTGTCTCAGCTCTCCAGGGGATTAAAAATACCTGAGGGCAATACCTGCAGCAGGGATGGGGTGGGAAGGCACTGGAGGTGCCTGCAGGAGCCACTGGTTTGCAGAAGCTGTGCCCATGGGGGCTGCCAGGAGTGGGATTGTGCAGCTCCTGGTTCAGGCTCTGCCCAGGTGTCCACCTTGAGCTTTCAAGCCTTCTAAAAAAAGAGCTCCCCAAATGCAGAGGTGCTGGTGGAAGTGATCACTGCTGCCCACGTGGCTTCTTTGCCACTGCCAGTGCTGTCTTGCCCAGCTTTCTGGGGTTGGGTGGTTGGTGCTCTGGCTGCATGGAGCCCTTGCTAGAGTGGTGGCCCTGACCTTCCCTGGAGCTGGTACAACCTGTGCTGGTTGCACAGACATGTGGTAGAAGCCCCATCCCTGGAAACATCCAAGGTCAGGTTGGATGGGGTTCTGGGCAACCTGATCCTAGTTGAAGATGTTGCTGTTCCCTGCAGGATGGTTAAAGGCCCCTTCCAACACAAACCATCCTGTGGTCCCTGCTCTAGAGTCCTTGCCATCTTCTCTCATCCTTGATATCTTCTCTCTTCTGCCTTGTTCAAAAGAGAATGGGATCAGGTTTATTTTCCAGGCCTTGTTTTTTTCCCTTCACCTCCTGCTGAGGAGGTTTGGATTTCTACTTCCCCCCCCTCCCCCCCCCCTTTTTTTTTTTTCTTCTTGTTTATATTTTTGAAACATTTATTTCCTCTCCTGTTTTTTATTTTGCATCCCCCTGAGGTGCTGTGAAGCTGAAGGGGCTGGTGATTTGCTGGTGAGCCACACTTTGCACCTCCCACACCCGTGCAGCTGGTGACACCAGCATCAATGGGAGAGGGGATGAATAAACCCAGCTCTGCCATCCCCTGAGAGGAGGAGGTGGGGGAGAGAGGGAGGGAGGGAAAACTCTGCTTGGAGCTTGCAGTTTTAAGAGCTGTTTCCTTGCACAGATGCTTGTCAAAACATCTCCATGGTGTGATAGGCTCCCCCCTTTTGTCTCATGGGGTTGGGGCTGCTGCAAGCCTGGCTTGGGTGGCCTTCATCTCATCCAGGCTCTTTTGGAGGCATGTTGGGCTGTGGCTTCTCCTCTTCCTCCTCTTCCTTGTTTTCCCTGCTGGCTCTGGGCTTTCAACCCCAGGGAAGGGACCTCCAGCTCTGTGCACCCCAGGGGTGCACGTGTTAGGACACTGAGCTCTCTGTTTGCTGCAAGGGTCCCATGTGGTGGTTCTCCAACAGTTTATCCCAGGCAAGGAGGTTCTTCCTTCCCCTGCAAGGCCCTTAAGGAATGGGAATAGATGGTTCTGCATGTGAAACTGGGGGGCATGTCAAGGCTGGTGAGGGTGGAAGAAGTGGAGGCCAGGAGGTGGCAAAGGCTGAGCAGCAGGATTTGTGCATGAAAACCAGAATAAAACAGCCAATGGGTTGTCAGGGACCTGGGACCCACCAGGCTGGACAGAAGGCTTGGAATGCCTGAGCTGGAATCAGATGCTGGGCTCCAAAGGCTTCCTACAGCACAGGGAGGATCTGGCCCTCTTCTTCCTTGGAGTGTGTGCTCCAGCCCCAATGATCCTCCTCTCCTGGAGGAGAAGGAGCTGAAATGCTGAGGAATTAAGCACTGGCACTTCTTGTGTTTTTTATTTCTGTGTGCCCTTCTTGCCTTCCTGCATGTGCAGCATTTCCCTGTGGGACAGTGAGCTCTTCCCTGGGGTGCTGGGAGCTGATGTACCTTAGAATGAGGGGTCTGCAGTGGCATAAGGCTGACATGAGACCTTCTTCTGGTTCAGACCATGCAATGCCCTCTTCAGTGGGGCAGCACTCCCCTTGGAAAGACACCAATACCCTTTGTTTTGTTTGGTTTGGGGTTTTTTGCTGCTGCCCACGCCTGATGTTGCACCTTCAGCCCATTTTGCAAAGCTCTGACTGCAAGGTGCAGCTTCTTGCTTCCAGGGAGCAGCAGAGCTGGCACCTGGGAGGGGAAGGAGCTGGCATGGCAGGGGCTGCAGCCCCTGGTGTGAGCAGCCAGAGCTGTCACAGTGAGGATGCAGCTTGGCTGGAGCTGCATCCTACCCGTGTGCCCATCACTCATGGGTGGCCAAGTGTTTTTTATGCCCTGTCTTTCATGCCTCAGACTATTTTTAATAATTGATATTAACACTTGAGAGCAGAGGAAATGGCCAGCAGGCCCTCACTCACACACCCCATCAATAATGGATGGAGCAAAGCCAAAGCACATCCATCATGAGCTTGTTTGTCCTCTCCTTGTGTTCCCAAGGCCTAAGGAGGCAGAGCATGGGCAGGTAACCAGGCCAGGAGAGAGATCTGCTGAGGGAAACAGAGGGGGTAGTGTAGGACAGTGCTGCCCTTCAGAGGGCTCAAAGCTTGGCAGAGCTTCCCTCAAGAAGACCTTCTTCTCTACTGAACACTCTATCCCCCTGGCAACTCACTTCAGCAAGTGGTTTCTGCCCCCAGTACAGATCTGTGCTCCCCAAAGCCCCTTCCTGTTCTCCTGATGCTGCCACCAGCTCAGCAGATGCTGCAACATCTGTGCTGGGGTGGGCTCCTGGGGGCACAGCTGGCTTGGCACCCACCTGCAGAGGGACCACACGAGCTCTGGGTGCATTCAGAGAAGCATCTACCTTCAGGTCAGGTGTGCACAATGCATGGCCACTCTTTGTAGGTGGCCAGGTGTCAGGGTCAGACCAGAATTCAACCCTGACATGCATGTAGCATGGATGCCAAGTGGCTGTTTCACCCATGAACCTGCTGCTCTGGGTCAGTGCTACTGACCCATGTGTACCTTTCTCTACCTCAGTAGAGAAGAAGTGAGTAGTTTGGAGCATGGGAAACTATTATCTTAGCTCCAATATCTGTTAGGTCTTGTGTCTCCTTATTTCTTGCAGTCTTTAAACCAGTTTCCCACTTGTCTGTGTGTTGTTGCTGTAAGTTAAGCTTGTTGGCTCCGTGGGCAATGCTCTGTTACCCTTTATTGTTCCATGTAATTTGTCTTTTCCTCTGTCCTGCATCAAACCACAAGTGTTTTCTGGGCTCCTCTACTTCTAGCATTGGTCTTGACCAAACATGCTGGCAGTGCACCTGGGGCTGGTTGTCTGTGGACATCTTCAGATCAGCCTGAGCTGTGCAGGAGATGCATTTTTCCAGAAGTCTTAGTACTGAAAAGATGATGGAAGTGTAACCAGAGGATTCTCCCCCTCTGCTTTGCTAAGACCACCCCCCAGCTGCAGTGCTGGGACCATTTCTGGGGTCCCCAACACAAGAACCTGCTGTAGTGAATCCAGAGGGGACCATGGAGATGATCAGAGGGGCTGGAGCAGCTCTGCTCTGGAGCCAGGCTGGGAGAGTTGGGGTGTTCAGCCTGGAGAAGAGAAGGCTCCAGGGAGACCTTAGAGCACCTTCCAGTGCCTGAAGGGGCTCCAGGAAAGCTGGGGAGGGGCTTGGGACAAGGGCAGGGAGGGATGGGATGAGGGGGAAGGGTTTAAACTGAAAGAGGGGAGATTTATATTGGATATTAGGAAGAAATTCTTTGCTGTGAGGGTGGTGAGACCCCAGGTTGCCCAGGGAAGCTGTGGCTGCCCCTCAGCATCCCTTCCTGCTCCTTTCCTTTTGGCAGGGCTAGGAAATATTTTCTGTCCCTACCTCTGCTTCCCACTGCCCCTTCTGTGTCTGTTTGGTGCTTGCACCTTTCTGCAGTTACAAATCCTTGGTGCTGGGAAGTCAGGCATCTCTCTGCTGGCTCTTATTTTTGTTTCTTAGCCCACAAGCAAGAACTTCCCAGAGAAGGTGGAGATAGCAGGAAGCCAGTGTGTCGTGGACCTGGATGTTCTTTTGGGTTTAAAATACACCTTGCAGAGCACCCTGAAGCTCAGTGTGTGGCTGGGCCACCTCCAGGCTCTTGCCAAGCCAACCTTGGCTGATTTACCTGCTCCTCCCAACAACAGGGAGAAACTCTGCAGGTGTTTTGTGTGTGTGTCAGGGGGAACCTCTGGTGCTGATGTTGAAATGCTTCCCAGGCTTGGTTGGGCTTCAAGGAAAGCCCTAGGGGAGCCCAAAGAGTTTTCTGTTGGATGCCCACCTACTTTTCTTGCTGCCTTTCTTCTGGCTGCCTGCTGGGGAGAAGGCAGGGCTGCCCCAGTGGCTGTTTCCCAAGCTGGGCAAGGCTCTTCTCCTCTTCCAGCTGCCTGGCAGCAGGAGTCCTGGCCTCCCCTTCCACAGAGAAGGTTAAAAAAAGAAAATCCAAACCTCAAAGCAACCCAACAAACCCCCACTTGTGAAATTCAACTTGTTTTCCTGACTCCCCTTTGAAAAGGAAGCTCTTCTCTTGCCATGGAGCTCTAGCAATGACCCTCTTTGCTGCCTCTCATGTTAAACCCCTCTCTGATGTCCTGTTGGGTCCCTGCAGACTTCAAGTAGTCTGATGGGTATTTTAAGGCACTCTCTGCCATTCCCTGGCCAAGGGTATTTTTAAATGGCCATTATTATGGTCAGACATGGGAAAAGCCAATTTCTTTCTACTGCTGGCTGTGCAAACCCTGTTGCTGAGGCTGTGCTGCCAGGGCTGGGGCCAGGATGCAGACAACAGGGTTTTTTTGGCACTGCTGGGAGGTGAAATTGCTCTTGGCAGGAGTCACCCAGCTGTTTATTTCAGCTCTGCTCCCCGTGAGGGGCTAGGTGGGGAAGGGAAGGGGTAGTGTTGGCCATGTGGGGAGAGCACAAGAGGAGAAAAATTAAATGTGAGGCTTTGGGAAGCACAATAAACTGGGGAAAGGGGGGGGGGGTAGAAAACCCTTCCCAATAAAACCAAACCTATGGATGTTAGGTTTTCGACACCCAGTTTAGCTTATACTTCCCTTTGTCTTTCTAAGGGCTTGTACCTTTTTATCCTGTGAACCAGTGCAAAGTTGCCTTCTGCCTGTGCTGTTTTCCTCACTCTGGAACAGTGGGGTTATTTGAGGATGTTATCAGAAGTGGGAAAGGCCTGCCCAGCAGGTCAGAGGAAGAGAAATGAAATCAGGCTCAATGCATTACTGGGCATACTGGAAGGAAGTGATGATGCTAGCTCATGTAACAAGCTGGGAAGTGACAGTGAGAAACTGGGAGCACATGAAAGACACCAGCATTATGTGACCTGGGGGTGGGGGTCACAAACACTCTTCATGCTGCCTGTTTGTTAAGAACATGGTTGGGTCAGAGCAGTGATGGGATTAAATGAACTTGTTTTAAATGAGCATAGATGGAGTAATCCTGAAATGTCAGTGTCCCTGATGGCAGCTCCCACCTTCAGGATTCTTTTTCCAAGTGGTTGCAGAGAACAGCAGTGTGTGGAGTGCTCTGCTGTCAGTGAAACATCAACACAGGCAGCTCTCAGCAGGGACCTGGGGAGAGGAGAATCACGTGCCAGGAGTTTGGAGAAGCTGCA
The DNA here is from genome assembly GCF_000747805.2 of Chaetura pelagica. NCBI lineage: Eukaryota > Metazoa > Chordata > Aves > Apodiformes > Apodidae > Chaetura > Chaetura pelagica. The sequence continues at coordinate 480,717 of NW_009954532.1, read as the reverse complement.
GATTAGGATTCACCTCTGCTTTGGGAGTCTAGAAAGAGTGAACATTAAACCTACCAGCCCCTGAAAACTCTGGGTGCAAAAGGACCTCTGAGCCACTGTGTCTGTGGTGGCACCTTCACTGTGAGGAGCAAGGACCATGCCAGGGTTAACTCCTATAGGCACTGATCTTATAACATCCCAAGTGTTTCTGGCCAGAGGCTCCAGAAAGAAATATTAAGAGCTGGTGGCTCCAGGCTTAACAGCTCAGCTGGGCAGCAGGGATGAGGTTCCTCTGGTTTATCTCCCTCTTATTCTTCCCAGCTTCCCAAGTGAGCCTGCCTGCACTGGGGGCTCCTGTGGCCAGGCTTCTCCAGGAGGTTGCCTGAGGAAGGGCTTAAGCAGACAGCAGCTTTCTCCTGTCATTAACTTGCAAGAGAGAGGCTGTTTTTCAGTCTTGCCAGTTGGGACCAGTGAAAGGAGACTGGTTTTGGACTGCAGGCACAGTACTGCCAAGCAGTAAATCATGAGAGAAGCAAGAAATAAATCACCAGGGAGGGAAGTGAAGATGCTGCTCTGCATCTTTTTTTGGCTTCTCCAGAGGTTTCTCTGCCTCATAGCTCAAGACCTGGCTCTTGGAAGAACTGCAGCTCTGCTGGATGGGTGGGTTATCACACACATGATCCCAGGGCTGGAGCAGCTCTGCTCTGGAGCCAGGCTGGGAGAGTTGGGGTGTTGAGCCTGGAGAAGAGAAGGCTCCAGGGAGACCTTATTGTGGCTTTTCAATACTTGGGGTGGGCCTGTAAGAAAGATGAGGACAGATGTGGCCTGTGGTGATGGGACAAGGGGTGATGGTTGTAAACTGAAAAGGGGAGATTTAGTCTAGTTATTGGGAAGACTTTTTTACAAGGAGGGTGGTGAAAGTCATAGAACCATCCTAGGTCAGGTTGGATGGGGTTCTGAGCAACCTGATCTGGTTGGAGATGTCCCTGCTCATTGCAGGGGTTGGACTGGCATGTAAAGGTGCCAACCTGTGATTATTTTAGAGAGAGAACTGGAACTGGGGGTGTCACCCAGGTGGGACCAGCTCCCTCCCTGCTTGCTGCAGGGCAAAGAGCTTGTGGTGGGTCCCAAACAGGCCCTGGCCCACCCATATAAGCTGGTACCAGTTGCTCCAGGGGGCTGTTCAGGGGGATGGTGTCAGGGATGGTGTCAGGACCATCTGCCACCAAGCTCTGCATTTCATCCAAGTCTTGCAGCTCCTTGGATTTCTCTCAGTCCCAAACAAGATGTTGCCCTGTCCCCAAATCCTCAAGCCCTTCTCCTTTCCAGCCTAAGTTCTGAATGGCCACAGGGGTACTGCACCCACTATTTGAGGTCATTTGGGTTTGAATTCAATTGATTTTCTCTCTTGCTGACAGTGGGAAGGGGCAGCCCTCTTAAGCCTGGTCAGTGCCTTTTTTTTTGGTCATTTCTTGGATCCTGGGTACTGCAAAGCAGCTCCTTGTGCTGTGGGCAGGCAAGGAATAGATCACCAAAATGTCTAGCAGATATGAACAGAATATCATAGCTTTAATTCTGTGAGAAGCTGTTCTGTCTTTCTGGGCATTTGGCTATGTTCAGTTCTTGAAGGGAATATTCCCCTCACTGAAATCAATGCAACTATCTGGGAACTACAGGCAAGGGAAGGAATTAGATTGTCTGGTAACACAGGGAAAGAAAATGATGCAGCCACTCCAGGAACCTGATACTGTCAAGCAGGTGAGAAGCCAAGGGTAGAAAACCTCCAGGTGTTGCTGTGAGGCTCAGAAAAGACACAGGTTTTTAAACAACAGGATTCCTGGGGGTTCCCTTGGGACCTGCCTTTTTAGTGAGGTGTCTCCTTTGGGCTCCTAGGCTTGTGTGGTGGTGGCTGGAGGGGGCTCTGCTGCACAGCAGGGCTGTTCTATTGCAGGTCCAGAGGCTGAGTCCCACTGTGCTCAGCCAGTGGGTTCCTCAGCCTGGTTCTCCTAAACTCAGGAGAGCTCTTTTGCTAAGAGCTTTCCTCCTGCTCTTCCAATATAGATTGTTCCAGGCTGGTCAGACCATCTCTCCAGCCCAAGGTGAGATGAGTTGTTTCCACCTTGGGCTTCAGGGCAGGTTTTCCAGGCTTCAGCTGAGATCTGTGTGCCTCTTCCCTGAAGAGCTGCTTTCCAGATGGGCTTCCTGCACCAAGCCATGGGCTTGCCAAAGTGCTTTGCTGACTTTCCTGCTGTGTGTGCATCCAAGCACTGAAATGAACTCTCCCTCCCTGCCTTGCAGGTTCCCAGGTATTTGCCAGGCACTCTGGTTTCAGCCCCTGAGGAAATGCAGCCCCTTGTCCTCAGATGGCAGCTCTTGTTCCTGCCTGCAGCTCCTTGCATTTGGTTGTCTTGGGAAACCCCCCAGTGTTCCATGGAGCTCAGCTCCCCCTGCTCCCCAGGCTGCTCTGCCTCCTCCCTGCCTCACACTGCACCCAATCAATAGGACATCTGAGCATCACTTGCTGGGGAAGGGAAACCATAGGAAATATTTTGTAGTCTCTGCAAGATGAAGTTGGCAGGCTCAGCTCAGCTGCTCTGAGGCAGGTGCTTGCACATATTCCCTAAAACCACTCTTAGATTTGGCACCTGGTATTCCCAGAGAGCCCTGTGTCAGGGTTTGGGGCTGGGTCCTCTCCTGCATCCCTCCAGCAAGGCTCCTGGCCTCTCCATCAGAGAGGTGATGCTCATCCCTTGAAGAAACCCATAACCAATGGGCTCCCTGCCCCTGAGGAGGGCAGCTGGGAGCACTGGGCTGAGGCAGGATCAGGATGCTTGGGAATGCTCCTGCCCACCTGCTGGCTCTGCTGGGAATTCTGCCTGGTACCCCAAGCACCTTCCACTGTCCCCGTGGTTCATTTTGTGATTGGATCTAAATGCATTTTGTGGCTCTGCTTGAGGACTGTGCCAAGGTTTGTTGACATCAACAGGAATCTTTCCACGGAGCCCAGTGAGCACTGAATGTGTTTCCATGTGGTTGGAGCTTATTCCAGGTTTGTTTTCACAGACACCAGTGGAGTCAGGGCTGTGTCTGATGTAGTCAAGTCCATTTTTCTGTCAACGAATGCAACACCCTCTTCCTTGCTCTAGTTCTGCAGAGCTTGAGGCTGCTTTTTCTAGGCACTCTGTCCCAAGAAAGGTCCCATACCCTGTTTCCTGGTCCTGTACCCCAAGACATGGTACTTTTTCTTTCACTCTGTTGTGCTTGCAGCAGCACTTCAGGCAGGGTTAAGCACCCATCTCCACCCAAACAAGCCTCCCAGGCAGGTGCATCCATCAGCCCCAGCTGAGCCTCCAGCCCCCTCCTGGGTCACACAGGCTTGGTGACAATCCCTGCTGTCTGCTTTGGGTTTATTTTTTTCCAGATGTGGGTGCAGTCAGAAGTGTTTCTCCATGAAATGGATGTTCTGGTTAACTCCAGATTGCCAGCCTGGGCTGACACCAGTGTTGTACCTTCTGCTTTCCACTCCTTCCCTGCTTTCTACTACACCTGATCTGTGCAAGGACCTTCCCTCTTATCCCCCAGCACCTCAGAGAACTTGGTGAAGGAAAATGCTGGAAACAATCAGGGAAAAGCAGATCAGATCTCTTCTCCACGTGCTTGGGGATTTCTTCACAGAACCACCATAACTTGGTGAGGCCAAACCTCCCCTTACAGGAATGATGCTGATTCTCCATGGCTACATCCTGATCCATCCATATGTCCTCCTCCTTTAAATGCAAAAGTTAAGAGCAGGTACTAAGGCAGTTTGGGATGACAAAAGCTTGACTGGCAGCTCAATTATTTCATCTGCTAATGAGAAGTGATTGATTCCAGCAACTTGATTGTTGGTGGTTTTCTCTTCCTAGTCTCTTCTCCAGACACTTCACACACAAGGTCCTCTCTCTGATTGTCCCCCAGTGAGAAGGTGGTTGTGGGGAAAATTCCTCTTGCTGCAAATCTTCCTTTTTTTCCTACCCCAGTGGCATGTTTGAGAAGCTACATCCATGTCTAAATCCTCTTGACTTCAGTGGTTTTTTGGGAACTATATTTAGCAGAACTGTTTTGAAAGCATTGGCTCCATTAGGAATGCATGCTAGACACTCTCTCCCAGACTCTTTTCAGTGTTTTCCTTTCTGGACAAATTATGCCCAGACCTGAAGTTAGTCTGTGAAATGCAGGAGCAGCTGGAGGAAGGCAGAGCAGGGGCTCAGTGAGCTTTGCCCACTCTCTCTCACATTGGCTGGTAGTGGACACTTAATGGAAGGAACATAAAACCAGGCATTACACTGGCTCCAGCAAACCCTCCCAGCAAGCTGCAGCCTGACCTCTTCCTGAGCTAGAGGTTTTTCCTCTATTTTTGTTCCCTTAGACCTTTTTGTTCAGCTTACCTTCCACTATTTTGGCTGCCTGCCTTTGGAGCACGCTCACTTCTCTGGCTTCCAGAACTGGTGGTGGGAGTGGAGTCCAGTATTGGCATGAAAAAGTGCATTTGCTTTGGTTTTTAACCTCCACCATTTGAAGAATGTGCATCAAACACTGCTCTGGTGCTGTTAAAAGGAGCAAGGAGGTGTTCACCACCACCACCCCCCACCTCTTTATTTGATGGACATGCAGAAGTCACTTCTCTTCCAGGCAGAAAAGTGTCCAGATGTAAAGAATAACCTCATGGGAGGGATTTCTCAAGCCCTTTCCTGGCAGTTCCTTACAGCCTGGTCATCTCTCTGCTCACTCTTTGGGAATGAACTGAATGTTTTGGTTGATTTGGATTATCCCTTTCCTGAGAGGTAACAACAAACAGTGAGCTCAGCCTGGTTTGCTGCTGCTGCTTGTTTGTGAGCACCTGGTGCTCTGATGTATCCCCACATCCTTCTGCAGCTCCTCATGGACAGCACTCATGGCTGCTGCTTTAAGGAATTTATTTTTTTCCCTTTATCCTCAGCAAACCACTCCTGTCTCCCTTTTCCAGATCCTTTTGGCTCTGAGAACAACCCAGGTCACAGCTCCAAGTGCTCTGGGATTCCCTCTGCTGTGAAAAGTTACCATTTATTCCTACCTGTCCCTGTTTTCTACCAGTTTTGAACTCACTTGAGAACCTTTCTATTAATCCCAGGAGAGATGAATTTCCTGGGAGCCCCTGGTGAGAGAGCTTTTGAGAAACCAGAGCACAATTTAGCATCAACTAAATTGCCCCTGCTTACATATATATTGGTGCTCACAAAGGATCCCCCAGGAGGCATGAATCCAGCTACCAAAAGCCTGGCTTTTTTAAATCCTAGTTTTTTTTAATGATCTATAATGCCTATTACACAGCTTTTACTGCTTTGCTCTTTGATAAGTACCTCAGTGAGGTTTTTCCTTGTTGTTTTGTGGTGTGTTTTTAATTTGTGTTAACTGGGCACTCCCCTTAGTCAGAGGCTGACAGCCCTGGGGTTGGTGGTGTTGTATTCCTGGGTTATCCCCCATCTGCACCAGTATGCACTGGTGATGAGAAGAGGTGAGACTCTGCTTCCTCCAGCAGTGGGGGGAGAATATTGGGTGTGCTCTGAATGCCAACAGCATCACCTGTGGCTTATGATGCAAAAAAACCAGGAGCTTGGGACCCTTCCCAATCTTCCTCCTCTTAGGGAATGAGGTGCTGGTGATTAACACTGACCCTGCAGCAGCTCAGGTTGTGTGAGGCTGCCAAATAATGTCTCATTTCTAGGACTGGTTTGCCAGAACAGGTACAGAAAGACTGACAAACATCAGTCCTTCTGCTTTCTGGAAATGCCATCAGGGTTGCTCCCCCATCCTCAGACCCCTGTTCTCATGCAGACGTAGCCTCAGGAGCTCGTGGGCTGCAGAAAGTTGTTGTCTCAGGATCCTCCTGGGTCCTCTAACCTGTTCCTTTCAAATCAGTGATGGATTTACACGAGTGTCCTCTGTGGCCTTGCTTTGCAAAGCAAAAAAAAAAAAAATGATGGCTCTGTTTAAAGGGTGATTCTTTTTCCCTGGCACAGTGCAGGGATCCTGCTAAGGCTGACAAGAGAGCTCAGTTCCAGAGCAGCAGAGTTCTCCCTCAGTCTGCAGTGGGCAGGCTGGCAAGCCCTTTTCTTAGCATTCTTCTCAGCATCTCTCTGAAGCCACATGTTTTGGGGGTTTTCCACCCCCCCTCCTCATCCCCATTGTCCCTTCCCTCCCTCCTGGGGGATGGTTTATGGTTTCAGGAGAGATGTCACCAAGGGCCAGCCCAGTGTGGAATTCCTGCAATCCTGAGCCACTCTATTAGTGTTCCCAGGGCTGGATTCAATTGACAAGAGGCTCTGCAGCCAACCCCCTTGGACTGCACATGTGTTTATTTAAATGTCAGTGGCCCACACAAGCTGAATACCTATTAGCTAGAGCATGCAGAAAATCCAAAGCACAGCTCCAGTTCATATTTATTGTTCAAAGCACAAATCCCTTTATTGTTGTCATTTCAGTACCCTTGTATTTATGGTATTATTCAGTCAGCTCTGAGAAGTTAACTAGCACTTTGCAGGGTTTCTTTGCTGCCAGGGTATAATATCTGTCTGCAGTAAATATATAGGTGAGGGATTTAAGAAACAAAGCAAAACAGCAACAACAACATATTGCATGTGAAAACTTTACTAAGCAAGGAAGACGTTCCCCAGGGGGAAAAGAAACCCAACAAACCACCAGCAACCTGGTATCATCTGAAGTCAGTTAACGAGTAGTCAGTGTGTGCTTCTGCTCTGGTTTTTAACTGTCTTTTTGTCATTCCTCAGCATTTCTGTGCCCCACTGGTTATAAAGAGCACAGCTCCCAGGCAGGCTGGAAATAAACGGGTGAGTGTTGTAGCAAAGGGGGTTTTTGGGGAGGGCTGCTGGGAGCTGAGGGCTTCAAGGGCAGCTGGGCCAGGTCTAAGTGCTGCTTCTCTGGTGTTTGGGCTTTCTGTGCATGGCTGGTAGCAGAAGTGCAGAGCTGTGTCAGCAAACCTGCTCAGCACTGACAGGAATGAGGTCGTTTTACCAGCAGAGTGGTCTTGGGAATGACATGAGCTGTTGTAGCAATGGGGTGTGTTTTTGGCATCATCATCCCCACCATGAGATGTGAAGAGCAGGGAGAAACAAGGATGGTGTTTTTCTTCTGAAGGCAGGAGGAAAGCAGAGAGAAAATGTCTTCTGCACTTGATGGTCTAGAAACCTGCCCTCTTTCATTTCCAACAGTGGGCTTGTTGAGGAAACATCCTTTCTGCTAAAAGTAGACCTATTTCAAGCTGATTTAAAGTTTCACTGGCAATATTCACCCCTGGTGTTTCTTAGTTTGGAGGGATGATAATGCTTGTATTTGATTTGAGAAAATAACAGTTTAATTCAAGGGATGGGGGGAGAGAAAGAACTTTATATTTGGCTGGTGTTGTTCTGCTGGCATGAATGTGAGGTCCTCCAAGTGGGATTTTGGGCTCAAGTCCAGAAAACCAAAAATGCTTGCTTGAAACCAACTGTAAGGCTGCTCTCCTGTAACAGGGGGTTGTCCAGCTCCTCTCATTAAAACACACAGAGGAGGGGATGTATCAGGAGCTGGGTAAATGAGTAGGGATCATTTTTTTGCTTGAGGTTACTGGCTTGAATCCCATCCAGGGTGGTAGTGATGGAAAGCTGCACCATCTCTTCCCCCCCCCACCCTGTGGTTATTCAGAACCCGTGTGAAATAAGTTGGTGGTCTTGTTCCAGTTCCTGGTGGTCAGGTGTGTGCATCACAGAAACCACCACTTCTCTTGGCATCTGTGCTGGAAGCCAGAGCAGACAGACCAGCGATTGAATCGACAGAGAAGGCACTGACCAGCCCTGCAATTTCAGGATTAAATCTTCAAGGCTGCTGCTGAGAAGGGCTGGCAAAACCGTGGGAGGGAGCCTGCTTTGCCCTGGAAGGAGCTGCTGCTCCTACAAAAGGAAATCCAGTGCCAGAGCCTCTTTGTTTTGATGCAATTTTTGATGTTGGTTGTGCTGGGGAAGTCGCTTTGCAAAATCACACGTGGGCAGGGGAGCTGCAAGCAGGTGCCCTGCCAAAGGTGTGCAGCTCTTCACTGCTCACTGCACAGCTCTGGGGTAAAGGCTAAGGCTGCCTGTGCTTTTAAAGTGGTGTCCAGGCCTTCTGTATGAGCAGAAACCTCAGGCTAGGATTTTGGGCTGCGACTTCAGAGAGCGTTTTATAGGCAGTCAGGCCCTGATGGAGCAGAGCTGCTGGGTAACTGAGGCATCCAAACTGCTGGATGCTCCTGGGAATTCACCTCTGGAATATGTGAGAGAGCTTCAGAGAACTTTCATGATGGCACAGGAGTCCACCTTCACAAATCAGCAGTTTGTGGCAAGATCCACGTGGCCAGGCATGAGAGAAGCAGGTCTGCAGTGATGCAACCCCACCCAAAATCTATTCATGTGCCTGTGTTAATTTGTCAACACAAATTAAAACTTTCCATTTTATTTTTGACTGTAGATCACTGGTGTTTAGGCCAAAAACTCAACGTGACAGCCTCCATCAGGGAGGAGATGATAATGATGATACCCAGGAGTTTTATCAGCCACAGCTGTTAAGCTGTTTGCTGGAGAAACTGTTGTTTGAAACGCTTGGCCAAAACCAACAGCCTGGCATCTGTAGCACTGGGTAATGGAACAAGTCATCTCTACCCTGAAGGAGTTGTCTGGGTTTACCAAAAGCAAGGTGACAGAAGTATTCTTGTGCTTTGCTGCTGGGTTTGCAGGGTCCAGAAGGCAGGATGGAACCAAGTAGAATGTGTCTTTTCAGTCTTCCCTTGGATAGAAGCACAGCCCAGCTTTGGTCTGCTGCACTTCTTGCCATGGGATCACAGCATCTTGCATCTCTGTGTGTGAGCCAGAACTTGTCCTGCCCCCTGGTCCAGTCCAAGGCAGAACACTATTTATCAAACTCACACTTCCCAGCCAGTCCAGCAGCTTTCCTAGAGGTTATCCCTATTGGCCTGGCACTGTGTGATGTCTGAAAAGTTCCCATCAGTGTTCATGGCTGAGTCCTTAATACCCAGCAGGATAACCTGCTGGATATCCACCTGCTAACCTGATAGGAAGCTCCTGAGAAGGGTGAATCAAGATCTGGGTGTCTTGTCTCCTGGGTTGTTGGAGTATTTGCAGCATCAACAACCCAAACCAACTGCTAACTGGAAGGATGCAGATGTGCCCCGTTGCAACAGCATCTTTAGAGGTACCTGTTGCAAACTCTTTCTCCTCCATAAAGGAAAACAGTTTGTACTTACTTATTATGCACTGTAGGTATTATTGATCCCATCCCAATGGCTGACATTCCATTTCTGGGCTGGTCTCTCTTGCTTGGCAGCTTTTTGAAGCAACAACGTGTCAGTTTGAGCTTCCATGCTGCCCCATTCCCACCTGTTCTTGAAGCCAGGCTGTGGCAGCCTGGGGTTCCTGCCACCTGCTCTTTTTCAGAATGTGAAGTTTGCCTTTTTTTCCTTCTTTTTTTGGGGGAGGGAAGCTAGAAGGACCTCTTGTTTTTTTACAGGCCTGATCTTGCCTGGTGACCCTGGAAGAGGGAAGTTACTCTCCTTTCTGCCCATGTTTTATAGACAAACGTTTCTAGGGCTGCAGAGGATTTGACTTTTCTGGCCTCTCATCACAATACATTCTCAATTTTAACCTCAACAGCTGAATACTCCACATCTTAGCTTTCTAATAAACAACATATCTGCAGGAGTGCTAGATTCACAAGTCCCACCCAGTCATTCAGGAGAGCCAAGCAGGGTCTGAGTGTAACTCTTCAGACTTCTGAGACATTCCTGTCATGATTTTGATACCACTTTCCCCAAGCCCATTTCTCTGGGGTTATTCTGGACACTTGTACCTCTGTGGCATCTCCTGATCTGCTGTGATGCTTTTGAAGAAGTCAGAGAAAGTGCTCGTGACTAACACAAGTTTTTAAGCTGCAGCAAGTAATGAACAAGCATCAGGGGAAAAATATCTTAGAGGAGAGATCTTAGAGGAGAGGATCTGAGCATTTTCCCTCTTTAGATGCCTCTGAGTCTCTGCATAAAGAGCTGAACTGGTGCTACAGGAATGATCTGTAGATGACACGTTTCAGCACAAGATCTGTACGTCCACAGACACTTTTCCTAGTGTGTGCTGCAGACTTTAACCTCCAGGAATTTTCTAGATCACAGAATCACCACGGCTGGAAAAGACCTTTAAGATCATCCAGCCCAGCCTATGACCTGACACCACCACATCTCCAGACCGTGGCAGCAGCTGCCACCTCCAGCCTTGCCTTGAACACCTCCAGGGATGGAGCCTCCACCACTTCCCTGGGCAGCCCATTCCCAATTACATCTGTGAACACACTTAGGTATGTTCAGCAAGAGCAGCTCTTGCTCCTTGCTATGTTTTATGACAATGTGCTGCTTTCTGAGTGCATCCCAGCTGACACTTCTGTTCTTCTCCTCCTCCTTGTGCCTGCCTTCTTGCTCCTTCATTACTGGATGTGCAGCAGGAAGGTGTGACCTGAAAAGCTGATACACCAACGGTGGCTGCTTGCCCCCTGAACAGAGAGAGCAAATTTTGAGGTCTTTTAGTACTTCCTACTGGGTTCAAATCCAAAACTAGCTGTGGTTTTGGTTTTGTCATAGGAAAGAGAAAACAAGACGACTGAGGTTTTGCCAAGTGCAAAACACAGCTGCCCAAGCCTTTTTATAGATACACACACTCAGGAAATGTGTGGCCTCCTAAATAAGAAAGCTGTGACCCATTTGAAAACAAATGAAACTCAAAAGAAGTGAACCAGAGAAGGAAGAAATTGGGAATTGGAAGGGTCCGTGCAGTTTTGCCCCCACACATCATCTGTCAGTGTTCCTTTTAGTCTTAAATGCTTAAAACTGAAATAGTCTTCTATTCTGGACCTTGGTCATAAAAATGTCACAGCCTCAAGTTTCCCTTCTTCCATGGTGATGGTCTGTGGGGTTTTTTTTTATGCTATACTGCCTCATTTGTATCTGCAGGTCTTCCACTAATGGGTAAGAAATCCCAGTGCATTTGTCTTCATCTTGTTCTTAGAAGGGGAAACAATAATATTCCTATTTTACAGATGCAGGACCAAGGCACTTACAAGGCCAAATACAGAACTGTAGTTGGCTTTCATTCAGTAACCTACATTCAAAGCTGCTCTTCCCCAAGCTACTGTGGGTTACTACCTTATTATGAAGACAGCTATTAAGGCCTCCCTAATGCTTATCTTCAGGGGTGCAAGGCCTCAAAACACCTTGGTGCTGTGTTGCTGGTCCTGTCAACACCAGTCTAAACTTGGAGGATGTTCCAGAATCTCAATGTTTCTCAACCCTCCTCTCCAAGCTACGGACCTTAGCATCTTACCTGCTCCCTCACCTTGTGCCTCCTCCATGGCTCTCAGCTCAGTGGGCTGCCCTTGCAGCCAGAGGGATGTTATCCTGTGCCATCATGACCACGGGTCCTTTTGGGAGGAGGAACCTGCCAGGTAGAAGAGGGAAGGGGTAGAAGAGGGAAGGGCACTTCTATCCCCCCTTTCGTGGCGTGTGCTCTGAGCACTTGAAAACTCTGCAAGCTGTGGGCATCCAAAAAAAGCAGAGTGGCTCTCATGCAGCTTTTGAAGGAGGGAGCTGTGGATCCCAGGGGGATGGCAGAAACCCCCTGCAGGCCTTGGGGACAAGCTGTATTTAAGCTTTGCTCCCCACAGACCAGCTGCAGGCAGCAGCACAGAGAACAAACAGGCTGAATCCCGGCCACTCACCACGCTGCCCAGTACGGATCCCATTCTGCCACATCCTTTGCCTGGGAATCTTTTTGCAGGCTCTCCCACGGAGCTGTGGGTCTGACAGCCCTGGGTTCCCTTCCTGGGGCCAGAATTGTTGGCTTGACCTTTTATTGGAGCTTTGTCCCAAAGCAGATTGGATCTGTGAAAGGAAAGGCGTCGAGTACGAGCTCTGCCAGCTGCTACTTGTCTGTAAAACCTGGAAGTTCCTTCTCCTTGCAGGCAGTTGCTGCTCCTGAAACCAGGCATTTTTATTTGCGTGAGAAAGCTGTAACTGCCTGTGAGATAGTCTCTGATCTTATTTTAAAAGAAAGGGATAAAAATAAGTTTAATTGTGTTCTTGCTCTGCCTCGACTTAGCGGCCAGCCGTCCTCTTTTGTGCTCCCCACATTTTTGGAGAGCTGCTTGACACTTATTTAGGTTGGCACAGCCTAAATATAACCCAGTGTGTGTGAGATGGCGTGCACTGGGTCACAGCTTCAAGAGCAGCAGAAAGCAGCAGCAATTCTGCCTTTCACTGCTGAGCCAGGGGCTTAGAGGCAAAATCGAGCTATTCTGAGTCAGCTCAATGAAACACAACCTGAACAAAAAGTAAGTATTCCATTCAACTTGTGGATTTTATTATTATATTTGTTGTTTTTGGTTTTTTTCTGCCAGCCTTTACAGTCCACAGCCTTCTCATTCAATCTTGAATAACAGCTTTGAATGGAGCTGTAAAAGCTTCCGAAGTTGGAAGTCTTTTGGCAAGTTAATTTAGCTGTATGGTAAGAGGTTGTTCCCTCAGACAGAATAAAGCCATCATCTCATGAATGCAGGAGGCATCCAAGGGAAAGAAAACACCATTAGGATTAGAAATGATGGGCTTTATGGAGAGAGTTTGTGGTTTAGTGTAATCTACTATCAATATTTCAGTAGAAAAATATTCTACTCATCATTCAGCTGGAAGTCAATATCTTCCCTTAAAACCAGCACCTGGGGGCCAGACTGCAGAGATGTTTGGATTGAAAAAGTTACTTGTTGCTTTTCTTGTCGTGTCTTCCCCCTCCCCCCTTTATTTAGATTTTAATTGGTTTTCACCCTGTATCATGTAGGATGCCTTTTCTTCTTCTGGTTGAAAGAGAGTAGAAAAATGAATCAATATCTCCTGTAATGTTCCCACCAGAGAGGCACAGCAGGTGCCATGGATGGAAATTCAAGGGCTTAAATAACAAATATTTTTCTTTTGGTGTTAAGACTCAGAAAACAATCACTGGTAAATGAAGTGCACCCAACAACTGTTACAGCCTCAACATCACAAAGATTCTATATTAATTTTAGGCTTATTTCTAAATTTAAGCTCTAGCGCCGCTAAAACTGACTGAACCAAAAAGACAGTGGAGGGGGGGAAAGGGGTTATTTTTTTTCATACTCTTCCAGACAAGCTGGAAAAGTAGCTTCTGCAGCCAGACATGGGCTCCTTCAGCCTCAACAGACACTCTCTTCAGTGCAGGAGAACCACCTTGTTCTCCTTTGCAGCTCACGTTAAACCAGGCAGGACTGCTCGGCACAGGTGACAGATTTCCTAGCACAGCAAAAAGGAGAAGTCTCTCTACAAGAGTGTTGGACAAAGATACAAGGAGGAGTCACAGCTGAAGCAAAATTCACCAGGAAGAAAACAAACACAACAAAACAACAAACCACCCTAAAAAAGGTATCTCAGAGGAAAAGGCAGGAGTGGGGAGATGTGAAGTTAACGGTCTCTGTTCCAGTCTCTCAAGTCTGCTTGGTTTCCTGGGCCTTTTTTTTTTTCTTCTTTAATTTTTGATGGCAGAAAGGAGTAAATAAGTATGATGTAGGAAGGGTGCAGAACAGATGGGAGTGGGAGATGAAGCAAAGCAGGGGGGCTGGCGGGAGAGAAATGCCAAGGGAAGGCAAGAGTAGCAACATCTGATTGGGGCGGCGAAGCCAAACGCTCGCCAGGTAGGAGCTGGTGTCTGGGCTTGACCCTGAAGAAGCCAGTGGCTCTGGCACTTGGAGCAGGCCTTGAGTGGCAGGGAGATCCTGCTGGCTTTTCTTCCTGACTTGGTACTCTTTCTTGGCCAAGGAGGAGGTGGGAGAGGCAGGGCTTGGAGGGCTGAGTCGCCCTGCTTTGCTGATCCGTGTGACTAGAGAGGGAGTGGAGCCTTGCTGACAAGCAAGAAGTTCAGCTGAAGATGAGGTGGAGGTAGGCGTCAAGTTCTGTAATTGCCTCTCATTTCAGTCTTTTATGAATTAGCTCTGCCAGTTTTTTTGTTTCCTTTCTTTTTCTACTTCAAATGGCTTCTGAGTAAATTTCTCCGCTGCAATTACAGGAAGAACAGAGTGTGCTACATACAGTTGGATTTAACATATAGGAAGAATACTTTTTCCTTGTTAATATCTGAGCCCTAATTTACATGAACAATGACAAGGTTTAATTTTCTGTCACTGTGCACAGGTTAGCCTAGACTGGATATTAATAGATACACAAATTCACACCCACGGCCACTCGTACCGCATCAGTCACATTCTGAAGAGAAAACTTGTACTCCATGGCAACTTTTAAGGCACAATTTCTCTGGTTTCCTCTTTTTTAAGCTGCTTCAGCAATGCAGGAAGCATTGGAGGCTACTGATGTGGCCAGGCAAGGAGCCTCTGCAGATGGTAGCCTGGAGAATGGGTCTGTGGGACAACATCCAAGCCTTCGTGTTGAGGGTATGAGGACAGGGGACTCAGGTCCCATGCTGACCACCCATCATTAGATCCTCAGTTGGCATCAGTGAACTTCTAGTCCTGAAGTACTTATACCCCTACTTGACACTTAAAAATAATTTAGAAGCTTATTTATACACACATACATGTGAGGATACAAACTGGCCCTGAGTAAAGATAGCAGAACAACCATGTGAGGAAACCCCAAACCTCACCAACCAAAGAACAACAAACAAACAAGCCCACAAGCCAATACAAGCTAAAAATGAAACAAAAATTGCTTCAGCTTCACACAGAAGTGGTGCTCTTCATGCCAGCAGTGTTCTGAGGTGCACATTACAGGGAGAGAGTATTCCAAAACTTCAGGCCTTCTCCAAGGCAGGCCCTGCTGCCTCTAAGCTCAAGCTAGGAATCATCAAAATGTAATATCTGTTGTAAATTCACAGGCATAAATAAAAATAAAGCAGGATGGGAGAGCTCAGGTTCATGGGATGATACTGCTGATGGAACAACTGTCAGAGTAATTCTGACCTCTGCCAAGAGCTGTGTGTTGATCACAGAATGGGGGAAAAAAAGCAACTGTAAGGGTCAGATCTACATGGCAGGGATATTTAGATGGGTGGCCCTTTCAAAGGGAGTTGCTAAACATCTCAAAAAGGAAAAAAAAACCCAACACAAAAGCTCTGTTTATATACTAGCATGTATATGTAAATTTTGAGGGAGGGCCAAAGCTGTTAGTAATTCCCATCAGGTCTCAGAACTTCTGTAAATCCAGATGGCTCAACTACAGGAGTTCATTTTTCTTTAAGGAAAATCTGGGAGTTTAAAAACAATTTAGCAAGAGCCAATTAATCAAAACCACCACAAGTGTGCTGGGATGGCTGCCTGCAAATAGCAACGTTATGTTTCATATTGTCTTAGTCAAGGATGTTAAGAAACTCCTCGAAAGCTGAGTGGGAAGTCTCCATGTGTTTATTGGGCTGGGAGGAGGGTGCAGTGACTGAGCTCTGGGACCCTGAGTGCTGCAAGAGGTCTGAAAGCAAGACCACTGTGCCTAGCATGCTCCCATTAACTCCTCTGTGGAGCTCAAGAACCCTCTGCAAAGTGTTCTTGGAGGGGAGAGGAGAGGTGTGAACCCTGCCATGCAGGTGGCCTTCAGCTCTGACAGAATGGAACTGACCAGAAAAGGGATTGTCCTCTTCCTAGGACTGCCATGGTGGCTTCTCTTCAAAAACCTTGACAGCCATCACCAAACAAAAAAGAGGGTAATAAGATGTGATGCTGTGCCATGATGACACTTGTTTCTCTGCTGGTTCTGTCCTCCACCTCCTGTTTCTCACAACTGATATCAGTGTTTTCTTCCATCACTTTTCCACCTCTGAGCAGGCACAGATGAAGCTGTGGAGGAACCTTTAGGCAGCAAGGAGAGGGGAAAGAAGAGCATGTTTTTCTAACAACAGCTTCCCAACCCCAGATGGAGGTCTCTTCACTCTGTGCTGGACTTTGTCTTGGGCTGAGGAGTGCTGGGGTGAGGACCAAGTGAGGGGGTGGGACAGGGTGAGGACAAAGTGAGGGGGTGGGATGGGGTGAGGACCAAGTGAGG
>NW_009954532.1:462309-462793 GCF_000747805.2 Chaetura pelagica | reverse complement strand
CCCCCCCCCCCAAGGCATCGACCTAAAAATAGCGGAAAAATGGCTTTTTTGGGTTTTTTGTTTTTTTTTTTTGCAGCTCTCAGGAGGAAAATAAAGGGTGTTCTCAGCATCCCGGCGGGTTTGGGGAGTCCTGCTTAGTGGGGGAGAAAAATGACAGGTCCTAGGGCTCCGTCCTACCCTTTCTGCTGCTTTTTCCCCCCCAAAAAAAACCCTTCCCACCCTCAAAAAAAAACCCAGGCGGTTTATTGGGGGGTGGTCGAGGCGGCGAAGGAAACGCTTGTGCCCCTTTCCCAGGCTGTGAATCTTTAGTTTTGTGCCCCAACAAAAATTGAAGGGGGGAGGGAGAAGGAAAAAAACCCCCCCCGGGAGGGTTGCGTGTGGGTTGTTTTCTTTTTGCTGCAGGGATTTATCAGGGAAGATGCTGTGGGATCCTACCCCCCCCCCCCCACCCGTTTTTCTGGGGGGGGTTCTCGGGGGCCCGGTT
>NW_009954532.1:396301-461738 GCF_000747805.2 Chaetura pelagica | reverse complement strand
CCCCCCCCACTGCTGTTCCTGAGGTGTGTTCTCTGGTGCCCGTGTATTTACATAACAATCGTTTGGGGACCGCTGGGGAAGGGAAATAAACCTGCCCCCCTTTTATTTTTATAATTCAAAACACTTGAGTAATTGTGCCGGGCATGTCGTGATAGTGGGAAGGTTCTTTTCCTCCCGTGGGTTGGTGTTTGTTTCCCTGTCACTTCACCTGCTGAGCAGATTTCATCTCGCAGGCTTTGAGATATTCCCAGACCGGGTGACAGGTCTAAAAAAGGTGTTTTGAAAGAAGTGGGATCTGCCTTGGGAAGGCGTGGGTGGATTCGGGATGTGAGAACCGGCTTGTAAAAAGCAGGGATGGGGCGTGCAGCTCAGGGTGGGGTGTAGGTGCTCCCTGGTCTTCTTCTTCTTCATCCTGGCAGCTTGATTTCATGCTGTTGGCCAACAGCTGGGTTCTGAGGAGATGCAGCAAGTTGTATTTTGGCCCCCTGTGCTGTAGTGAATCACCTGCTTCCCACTGCATTTTGGAATTTGCTGCTGTTCTGCGCTGTCAATAAGCGGAACTCGGGCTGTACTCGCTGTTGTCAAAGTGCTTTTTGCTCCTTGCCAAAACCTACCTGGAGTTAATTATCTGAATTGGCCATTTTAATGGCAACATTTTTAAAAGCTAAGGAGCTCTGAAGTTTATATAATAATCTGGTTCTTGGCAAGGTTTCTTTCTCTCTCTCTCTTTTTTTTTTTCCTTCTTTGTAATGCAGTCTGTTGCTGGGCTGAGTTTTAATTGTTTCTGATGTTTCCCCCACCCCTGTGTGGAGTTTCATGGAGTTTTCAGCCTAAAAGCTGCCATTGCCACTCTGCCTCCCCTCGGAAAGAGTTAAGAGGGCATTGGAGGAAGAAATCTCAGCTGCTTGTATACAAATATACAGCAATTTCAAGGCAACAAAGTTATTGCAGAATCCCACTGTAACCATGGCAACATGTTCACTCCGTTGCATTTGGAAATGTAAAATGCCACCCGGTTAAAAAAGAGTAAGTTTTAGGGACTGCAGGTTTTTTTGGTAGGAAGTGAAACGTGCAGTCCCCAGCTTTCCAGGATTCTGTACTTTGCTCCATGTTGTGTTTTGTGTTTACACACATGTGGTGTGTTTTATTTTAGCACGTGCATCTGACAGATTTCCTTGGCTGATCCTGAGCTGTGCCCTTGGTTGTCCCAAGTTGGGGTGGGGATGGGCAAAAATTCCAAAGTCTTTAAATCTTTAAATTTTGCACTTTGCTGTCCTCTGATTTCTTTGGGTTTGCCTCAGGCCTTGGCTTTAAGGAAGTGGATAAATTAGAAAGTGCATTAAGTGCGTTTTGAAAATTACCTCAGGGTGCCAGAGGAGGAATTGGTCATTTACTTAATGGTATGGAGGCATGAAAGAAAAGTGTATGTGTGGCGTGGAGGCTTTTGTTCCTGTGGGAGGAGATGTTTGTGGAGCAGTCTGGGATGGGGTAGTGCCATCCACAACAGCCTGTCCTAGTCTACGTGTGCTACCAAACCTGTGGTCAGTGCCAAGAGAAAGCAGTGAAGAAGTTCTCCAGGAGTCCAGGGAGCATCTGTCAGCCCCAGGTTAGGAGACAGCAGGTTTGGGACACCAAGATGTAGATGCAGGTGAACTCCATCGTGGGGTTTAGTTTGCCTTTTGATAGTGACTTACTAGCAAAAAGAATAAACCAGAAAAAGTGGTTTATTGTGTGTCTTGGTATTGGTCAAGGTGCAACTTTCTCCTTTGCTGTGCAGGGTGCCCTTAATGCAGAAAAGGGAGAAACAACAATGCACTTAATAGGTTTGGTTGTTGGTTTTCTTTAGCTGGCAGTGATGTGTCTACAGACAGTTGCAGACTGACCAACTTCTGGAGAAGTTACCTAGTAACAGGAGGTGGTAAGAGATGCATAGGAAGATGCAGATTGCAGTGGGTATTCTTGTAATGCGTTTTGCTCAGCTCTTCAAGGGCTTGAACTCGAGGCTGCCTCCCAACCCCCTGGTGTATCTGGATTGGGCAAGACTTGCAGATCCCATGGACTTAGTGTTGGAATACAGATGGTTTTGGAAGGAAGCTCTGCCCAACCTGTCTGGTCTTTCTGCTTCCACGGTGAGCAGGTAGCTTGCCTGCCTTGTGGCTTGCACATCCCTCAAAAGCAGCAGCTTGAGCAAGTGTGACTTTCTGCTCCTGTGGTGAGTGCTTGTTTTTCTTTCTGCCTCCTGCCGTGGGCAGAGGTGGAAGCACAGGAGCTGGCTGTTTATAGACTGCTGAAAAGGTGGAGTTGATCTCAGTCTTCAACACTAAATCACAGGTTGAGCTGCAAGGGCGAGGAGTAGGACTTGGTAAAAATAAAGGTTAACACTGAGTAGGAGTCTTTGGGTTTAGATCAGATTGGCCTCTTAATCTCTCTTGGAAATGGCTTTGTGCTTTCTGGGGAACTGAGTTTTTAAAGCCCTCTTAAGGTGTAGCTGTGATTCAGAAACTTGGTGCAATGCCTGAGACTTGCCCTCTGGGATCATCTGTAGGTTTCAAATCTGAGGAAGCTACAGACTTTCTGTACATGAATGTGCCCAAACACATTTGACACACAGTGTTGACACAAACACTTGCCACCAAATACATACAATTTGATAGGATCAGATATTCTAGGCCAAATTTCTTTCATCTTGCAGAGCTGAGAAGAGGCAAGTGCTTCTACAGTGGATTGCTCCCAAATGTGCTTATCAAATAACTTGTGCTATAAGGAGTTAGTCTGTTGACTGTCTCTCAAAACTTGTGCAGCCTTACCTGAAGGAGGTGAGGTGACAATTTAGGGTGGGGGTTTGATGTTCTTGACCAGCTGAATATTGGTCATGCTCTACTGAAAGGCTCTTGTCTTATTTTTTGCCACTTTGGATGACTTGAAGCGTTCCTCTAATGCCTGCATGCCATCCTGGCCCTTTGGAAGGTCACAGGAATTAGTTGTCCTCCCCCTCTCAAGAGTAGTAGCACATGGTTGTCTGAGTTAAGTGGCCTACCTGTGTGCTAACCTGCTGCTCTCTCCAGGGCTGCGCTGTACCAGCTTAATCTTGAGGTGAAAACATTTCTTTGGTGTCCTCTTCCAGTTAAAGAAGTGATTACATTACAGTCCTTGACACTGTATGTGTTTGTACTTACTGGAAGTGAATACCCCTTGCTGTTGTGTGTGTGTATATACATATATATATATATATGAAGTATAACATAAAAACCTAAACACTTGGGATCATATTTTAACTTGTCTTGCCTGGGTGGTTAAGTAAACACAGTAATATTGCCAGAATAGTTTATTTGCTGAATAGTGGCTGTTGCTAGCCTGTTCCAAACAGCAACACTTGTCACAAACCACACATAAATATTAATTGGACGTGTTATTTGGACACTGGTAATGACATCCATTAAATCTTGTCCAAGTATTCTTAACTCTTCTTGGTGGCTTTTTTGATGGTGCCATCTTTACTTCACTGCTCCCCCAGTTCACCTTTAGCTTGTTTCCAGTTATCCCATGCTTTCCTGTAAACTTTTTCAATCCTGCTACCTGGTCTACAGGGCCAGCCACTGAGTTTATATTTTATCAGACTCCTGCTGTGAAATCCTTTGAGTTTGTGCTTTTGTGAAAGACTTTTACAGGACAGAGAAGCTGACAGGACATGTCACTGAATTCAGAATTGCTTTTTAGTTTTGAGTCCACTTCCCTAATGGATGCTTTCTGTTTTCCATTTACCTTTCCTTCCAGGTCCCCCAGATCCAAGCATACCAGTGCTCCAAAGCAATGAAAGGAACTTCCTTCTCCTCAGCTTGTTTGCTGATCTCAGAGGTCAGGGTAGAGGGGGGGAATAAAAAGCAAACCCCCTGAAAGTACATGGTTTTGCCTCAGATTGTTCAAGCTGATAAAATGCAGAGAAACTAAAGCTGTCTGCTTTAATAATTAGAAATGTGGCAATATTGTTACCTAGTAAAAGGGATAAATGGTCTTCTAATAGAAAACAACAAAGTAAAAGCTGTGTGTTGTGAGGGAGGCAATGCATCTTAGCATATTGACTTGATTTGGATTGTCTCTTAGTATTGTGTCTATCTATATTCGAGTCCTTGGATGAGGGGAACTCCTCGGATTGCTCCAGTAATTGTTTTGTGGGTCACTGAAGTGGGCCAGGTTTACTTTGTCCTGCAGGGGACCACGTTGATAAGGCAGTATATTCATGAAGTGATGCTTGTCATTGCCAGGTCTGCTTGAATAGCAAGCAGATTTTGGGCAATGTTTCTTTGCAGGGAAGACTTGGACAGTTTAAACTGAGAGAAGAGGCAAAATGCTCTGTGTTTCTGGCTGTTTTAAAGGATCTGCCTTACAAGCATTTAAAAGAAGGGCAGGGGGAGAGGAAGTAGGGAAAAGAAGGGGTTAGAGAAGCAGGACAGCACACACAGGTTCCATAATGATGTTGGAAACGGAACAATTAGGAAAACACTATAAAAACCCTTGGAAAGCTGCTGTGGTTTTCCCTTTGCAAGGGATTACACCTTGGCCTTCCTCTGTAAAAAGAAATAAATCGTGCCTTCTTTTCATGGCATTCATTACTAGACATGTCTTGATCAACTTCATTGTTGTTGGTTTTTTTTTTTCTCCTTCATGTTTTCCTATTGGATGTTACCTCAGAAAAGTGTGATGGAAGTCTGCTTCCAACTGCCAGTGCAGAGAATGTGTGTTGACTTGTGGTCATGGACACATCTCGCTGTCTGACCTCATCAAATGATGGAACTTTTGTTCCTTATACAAGGAGTATTTAAAACCCAAAAAGTTGCAATTGGAAAATTTGGTCTTGGGCTAATAAGAAACGTCTTTCTAGTTTGGTCAAGATTAGGGTTTTTTAATTATTTTTCTTGCTTTTTAAGAAGTTTTTACCTTGAGAGACCTCTGATGCAGCTGTTTAGTTTGGCTGAGGACCAGAAAGGAGCCCCAGCCCATAGAATGTGCCCAAGTACTGTTATGGCAGCACGTTGCCCACAAGGTGATGATATCTTGGAAAGCATTTGGCAAGTTTTTCAGCTCCCCGTGCTGCAGCTGTGACTTTCTGAAGTGACAGAGTAAGGACCCTGCCTTGGGTACAGTCTGGCTGCCAGGTCTGGGTTTGTTGCTGTGTTCACTCTTGTTCTCATTCAGGTTTGATCTCCTGTAGACCTTTCCTGGATATGTGCATTTTCTAACAAGCCAGTAAATGTTTAGGAGATAAACATCTCGTATTGGGCACTAGCAGCATAGCAATGTGTTTTAAATAATCTTTTTAACCTTGTGGCTCTTTTATTCTGGCAAACACTGATACCCAGCTGAACTTCACTCCATTTATCTTTTATGGGCAGTGAAGAATTTTGATGTTTCACACGTAGGAAATAATTCACTTTATTAATTTTCCTGAGTAACTGATGCTTTAATGAGGTGCCTGTCAGTAAGACTTAATTACTGTTAAATTCTGTGAACATTAGTATACTGTGGCTGGTTCTCTGTAAAATGGAATTTCATTTGTCAGATGCACACGAGAGCATTAGCTTGCTGATATAATTTGTGTTCACTTGAATTTGAAAAGCAGCAGTTATTATGAACCAGCCTGTCACTAGTACTGGTGTGTAAAGAGTTGGCAGAGTGTTGCACTGGCCTGAACTGGTGCTGCTTTGTCCTCCCTGCAGTTGCTGGTGAGGATGCTGGTGGGAAGGTGCAGCATCACAGCTGCATCCACATCAATGACTTGGAGCACTTCCCATTGAATAAGCAGTTATTCAGTTTTGCTCTTCAGAATTAAGGGCAGATGAGCACATTACTCTGTTCCCCTTTCCCCCAGTGCTTTCCAAGTTGTCTTCCCATTTGAGGTTTCATTTTACTTCAGTAAAAACCTGTACCTTTCACCAAGTTATCTTTAGTCAATTAATTGACTTTTCCTGTGTTGCATTCTCCTGGTAGACTAAAAGGAAGAGCTTGTTTTGTGTTTGCTTGGTAGGAAGAGTCTTCAAGTTAGTTCTGCTGTTGTGTTGACAAAACTTTCTCACGTGCATCACTCCCAGAAGAGCATCCAAAATGTAAGCCTGAAAGAATGAATGAATTTTGTTGCATGCTGGTCCAAAGAGGTGCTCAGAAAGGGAGTGCTGTTCAAACTGTTAGGAAAGTTAAAATTTTCCTGTGGGAGTGACAGTTATTTAGTTTTTGTTAGTGTTTATTCCAAACTCTCTTAGGAATCTCCAATACAGGTAGTTCTTGTGATGAGCAGAAAACTGTTCTGACTTCTTGCTGGGGGCTCACTTAAGATGGAGAGCTGTAAGATTGGTGGAATAATGTGCACAAAAGTGAAGTGTTAAATAACGTCAAGAAAAGTTGTGTAATGGGCTCTTTCAAAATGCTGAGGATTCTGTAAAATGATGGTGAGAAGGGGAGAGTCTCCACCCTGAAAATGCAGTGCCAGTGGGGCAGATGTTTGTCAATACTGGCTGGTTTGGAAGAGGTAGGAGGAGATGGAAGATGGGCTGTTGGCCTTGACTTTGAGCAGCAGCTCAAACTGCAGATGAGTAAGGCTGTAGAGGTGATCTGATGTCCAAGGACCAGCAGAAAGGGAAGACCTGCTGTGCCAGGCAAGAGGGGTCTGAGAAGGAGAATTCATAGGTAAAACTGAGCCTTCCTGCAGGCTGGATTGTATTTTAGAGTCTTGCATTGGTGAAACTTGTTTTTTCAAACCAAAACCGAGATGCTTCTTCAGCCAGCACAAACTTGAAAGAACAATAAATTTGCTGTGCCTAGTACTTTGACTGAGTCTGGAGGGGACTTCTGCAAGTCATGGTATGAAGAAAGTAGCAAGAATATATGAAACAGAGATTGGGCTCCTGCAGCACAGCAGGGTCTACCCCTTGATGGGGAAGCCCGGCTTGTTTCTTTAGACCGTTTGGGGGACAAAAATAGGAGCACAAGCATCTTTCTGGCATATCTCAGAAGATGCTGGGTGGTGTTTCTTGCTCTTATGGAGATCTTGTTGGAGGGGATGAGCGATGGCACCTTTTATAAAACTGGAGAGGGCAAGAGAGCAGCAAGGTGCAGTTCATTGCTGCCTTGTGCCACCTTTCCAAGGAGACAGTGCAGTTCCTGAGAGTGCAGTGAAGGAAGGGGATTTCTGTAATGCTCACCTGCTGTGGGTGGTGGTTACTGTCACAAACTGAGTTGAGTTCTGTTGTCTCTGTTCTTTCTCAGCACGCTGAAGCAAGACCTGGATGTGTTGGGTAGTCAATATGCTCAGTGCTTTGTGTCTTGCCTTCCCTCTGTGATGCAGAGGAAGGGAAAGCAGCATGAAGAGGCCACACGCAGTCAGGTGTGTTTAAATCTAGTGTTAGATATCCTGCTGAGTAACTGATCCTTCCAGTGGACTGGAACAGCAGTTGGCTACCATGGTCTGCATTTGCATTTCAGTTTTTCCTCACTTACTTGATGGAAATGAGCCTCCTAAAATAAGCTATTTTCTATATGGATTCTGTTGTGCACTTCTCTCCAAGACTGGTTTTCTGTTTGAATCTAATGGTCATGCTTTGGTTGTGAGAAAATTTGAAATACTTAATACTTCTAATTTCCTCCAACTTTTACCTGTTGGCAGGAGCTGAAGGATTCATTTGAATGAACAATGCTTCTCATTGGATTTTTAGTCTGGAAGCATGATCAAAGGAGGAGGGAGAGAACTAGAAATGAACAGCAGGGAATTCATTCTGATAGGATGTGGTAGATAAGGAATACTTTGGTTGGGGGCTGTGCCTGACTACCTTTCTGTTGGGCTTTTCTTCATCCCTGTACAGAAGGGCTCAGCCACAACTGCCAAGTGGTGCACGTGCATTTGTGACAGAGGATGGTAGTCTGAGTTTTTACATTATAAATTATCAAATTTAGCATCATGCAGAAGAGCTAGAGACTTCTGGATCAGCAGATGAAAAGATTGATGCTGATGTAGGTAGGGATATGATTTCAGGGCAAAGTGTAGCTGCTGTTTGCTACAGTATAACTTGAAGAAAGTGGCTTTGTAAGTTGAAAAGTGTTTGTGAGAGCATAGTGTGTGAATCACTGAAAGCTGTAGAAGTCTTTTCTATACAACTTTATGAGCAATCCCTGCTGCTTTGAGGAGGATTTACACAGCTCACATGGTCTCATTCTTTTGCTGATGTGTCCTGTACTTGGTTGTGCTTTGTAAACAGAAATAGATGGTGGTGGTACCTGATGAATCTCATTCTTGTGCTTAGTCTGTGGCACTGCATATGTGAAGAAAGCTGGTGTTCTGTTCAGGGGGGGATCAGATCCTCTCAGGGCAGAAAGCTTGCATGAGCATGGAAAACCAAAGTCAAACTCATTCTTTTGATGGAGAGTTAGATGGTGTGAGTCCCTCCTGGGCAATATTGGGCTGATCTTTGGGAGCTGGTGTCCTGTGGGTGGTGGTGTGGGGCAGTTGGGAGCTGGACATACAGCTACCACCAGTGTTCTATGACCTTACATTAATTCTTGACAATATTAGGACATCTCAGCTGAATTCAGCTTGGCACTGAAAGTGTGCTGCTTCTGGTCTTTGCTATAAAAATGCTGGTCTAAAAATAAACCTCCGCACGGGGATGCTGGAAGCAGGGGAGTGAAGTGAGGAACCTGTGCACAGAACATAAGGCAGAGAGCGCTTGGCTGCTTGAGGAGATGCTATCACAGGGTAATGCTGGCCCTGGTGTGAGTGAGGTCAAGGCAGGGAAGTTTTGCACAAGGTAATAATTCCTTTGTAAGGGAAGAAGGGAGCAAGAAAACTGAGACTCCGAGATAGACATCGACCTTCCGTCAGCCTCCCAGCGGCCGTGGTGCTGTAAAGCCAAAACAACAATTGGGTGGGGAACATTGCTCTTCAAATATGAAATCCTGTAGTGTAACAGCTAAATCAGACTGTCCTTGTGCAGGTCCTGTTAGAAGCTGAATTTAGGGCTGCACAGGCAGGTTTAAAAAATAAGATGGCATTGGTGTTTAATTGGGTACTTACCTCAATGAAAATGGCCGAGAACCCAAGGAGCTTGAGAGGCAGCTGCCTAATGCTAGAAATGAGAGCACCTTCTCTGCATGGAGCTTATCAACCCTCCTTGTGAGGAGGATATCCAGTTATTGTATACTTTCAATTCCTAGATCTTCCCAAGTGCCATTATGAATGACATTCCCCACATTCTTTCCTTGGCTGGAAGGAGCTGATCAAGCCAGAGGTCAGGAGGCACACTGGAAGCTGAGAGACAGCCTAGTGGATGGGAGCCTGAACTTTTCTTTTCCCTCTTCCCAGGGTATTCCCAGGGAGGTACACCCCCAGCCTGAGGAGTTGGGTATGAACATCAGATTCTCCTTGCTGCCTTCTTGCCCCAGTAAGATAAGCATTCAGCATCTATGTTCACTAGAGCAACTTTAAAGAGAAGCAAGTTAGGCTATATTTAAATAAAAGAAAAAAACCCCAAACCCAGCATATTCTTGGCAATAATTTAGACTTTTGCTGTAAACTGTCTACATTCCCTGGGGGATGAGGTCTCCTTTTGTGAAAATCTGTTCTGGCTGCAGTATGTTTGACAATTTCTCTGTATGACTACCTTCAGTTTTTCACTTTGGTGGTGTAAATGAGCAGACTAATGTGTGTGCTTCTAAGTACTCAGATTGTTTTTTCTTTAAAAAAAAATATGAAAATAACCTCTTAAGTATGCTGGGGACTGATGAGGCTTGCATTCCTAGTATTGCAACACAAGGTGTTCTCTGTTCTAGACTGTAAATATTTATCTCTTGTCAAAGCAGAGCAGTTACTATTGGGAACTGATCTGGCATGCAAAAAGGTTTTCCTTAAGGAATTTGTTTCCTTTTATTTATAGTGTTATCGTATATTTAAATTCCAGGGCCTCAATGTATAGCTCTGAGGCTTGTTCTTAACACTGGCAAGGAAAATCTAAATTATCTCAGCCTGTGAACGTGGATAACTGAATTCTGAGCCCCAGCTAACCAGCAAGCGTGGGTGTGAAATTCAAGCAAACATGAGAAAAGATACTAATGTTTTCCTGCAGCTGCAGAAGGACTTGCTACGTGAGAGAGGCTGCAGCCTGTGCCACTGGGTGCTTTCTGGGCAGTAGGCAATTAGCTTCCAGTGCAGTGATTGGGGTGGCTGGGATGGAGAGAGCACAGGTTGGAGCCCAGGGGCTTCATGGTCTCATATTTTTGCAACCCCCTGGAGCAGGCCCTCCCCAGCCCTTTCTGTGTCTGCCTTTAGCCTCCCTGTCAGCAAATGTGCTTTGTCATAACCTTTCCCCAGTAGCTTTGGTGCTGTGAGTTGTGCTGAGCGAGCTCTTGTTAAATTGCTACTGGTTGTGTTCACCACAGGTCCAAAGACAACTCGGGATGGTTCCCTGGCCTCAGTAATATCCCAGTCCTTGCTGCTGGCTGCAGGTTCTGCTTTGGGAGAGTTGCAGGTTGCTTTAATCTCCCTGCAGTGGCTTACATTTGGGGGTCAGTTGTTTCTGTTGTATTGTGCTACGTGTGGGAGGCTTATTCAGCCTGGAAAGGTTTGCTTTTTTAATTAGTATATATATTTTTTTAACATCTTCCTAGCTTTTGTACATACTTATTTTTTTGATGCTGGCAATTGCTGAAGTTCTCTGTGCCTGTCAGGTAGCTGACTTCCCCATGTACTTGGTCTCAGAAGAGGCACCAAGGGCTGTCAAGCAGGTGTCCTAGTTGGAGTGGCTTTTTTTCCTCTTTTAGGAAGCAGGCTGCTCGAATTAAATAAGTTGCTAAAGCTGAGTTCAGTCCCTGCCATAATAGGTAAGAGCTGCTTTCCCTCTTGCTTCTAAATGTGCAAAATGCGTGTCTCAGGCTATATCCAGCCCTGGCCCTTGGGCCTGTGCCTCTGATTCAGAGGAAGCAGGCAGACAAAGTGAAATGCTTTCTTTGCCTGTGGTGTTTTCATACGTATATATTTATTTCATGAACATCTAGTTCATATAAATATATGTAAATAGATCATATGTATTTCGTATTTTCATATAAATATATATATGTCTGCTTCATGTGTCCCCCCTCTCAAAACTTCAGGGGCAACAGATGGATGTGCAAGTATTGCCTTTTTTTGAAATAGCTCCTAATGCCTGAGTTTATCATCTGCTATCAAGTCACGTAAACTTTAGTTCTTCCTCTGTAGTATCTGTCTTCAGGGATGCAGAGCCAATTCAGCCTTTATTTTCTCCTTTCTCTGAAATCTTGTGTGAAGTTTGCTGCTTGTGGCTTCTGGGCAACAAGCTCTTCCTGCTTTGTGAAAGGGTTTGTAACTGGCAATTGATGCAGCTTTTTTTCAGGGTGGTTTACAGCTTTGTATAGAGTCTTTTTAATAGTACTAACAAATTAGAGTGCTAAATGGTGAATGTCCATGGTGGTTCATAAATACTGTGATATTCCAAATTGAACCTTTTTTTTTTAATAGAGACCTTTGTTCAGGATTGCCTTGAATGAGAAGCAAAGCTGCCTTGGTCAAAGGGAATAACTGTTCTGTTTAGTTCTGTGCTGAGTTGTGCCTTTTCCTTTAATGCAATGTATTTCGAGCAGAATTGAAGTTGTTTCTGAATGTTCCTGGCATCTTGCACTCTTGGTAGAAATGGCTGCCTGTTTGCATGTGCACTGGCTTCTGTGCATCTGGAGACATCAGAGACGTCAGCAGCCTCTGCTCCTTTTCACTCGATCTTATCTCCCCATTCCATTTCAGGGAAAAAATTCTCACAATCTCCTTCCCCTCTCCCCAGCCTTGGAGTGTGCTTTGCATGCAGAGTGTTGGGAGGTAACAGGGAGTCCTGTTTGCTTGGCAGCAGCTGCCAGAATTCAAACCTGGTGCTGAAAGGTAAATTTTCAGAAATCCAAGGGAGTTATTTGTCTTTTGTAGTGCACTGTAGCTAGTCCTGCATTTTCAATGGTTCCTGCAGAGAGGCCAGCAGTGTAGGTAGCAGCAGTTGCTGGCATTGGCTATCAGGCCATTTAGTTGGCTTTTTTTCCTCTGGCATAATGTAACTTATTAATCATTATGTTCGTGGTAATGCAAGATTAATCCAGGTGAACGTTTTCAAACCACAAACCCCAAGATTTGGAAGGTATCTGGTATTCATTCCTCTTTGTTTATTTTAGCATTGGAAGTAGCAAGTGATAAAGTGGAAGGAGCTGAGCCCAGCAGGGCTTTGGTGGCTGATGGCAGCTCACCTTGGAAGCTGAGAGATTCCTCCTGGTGTGGTGGCTGGAACTGCTGGTGTGAAGGTTTTGGGAGAATATTGAGGAGCATGCAGAGGTGCAAAATCCCAACACTGTGAATAAAAGAGCCTGAAGTTTGGGCTGTGGTGTTTTGCAAATGGAGAAGGTTGAAGAGGGATTAAAGCCAGGTTTAAATTACTTTCCTTCATTCCTTCCCTGAAAGAGGGAAATCTTACAGGGATAAATACTGCATCTATGCTTTTTTTGTGTCCAAGGCAGTATAGATTTTAATCTAGATCATGGGAAATTAACAGAATGTGAATCCTTTCAAATCTAAGCTAGGGCTCTAAGGCATCCTTGAAGATACTGAGTTGAAGTCTGTCTTTGCAGCTGGCAACTGGTAATTTTTTTAAAACCTACCTAAAAAAACCCAACCCTGTGGCAGATGCTGTATCAGTCCTTGAAATATGTCCTAGTTTTTGAGGCCTTACAGTCCTGTTTTCTTACTTAAAGGAACAATTCAATTTTTTTTCCTGCTGTTTGTGTTGTGCCACAGACAAAATGGGCCCTATAAAATGTGGTGTAAATCATAAAGTCACTGGAGCGCTTCCTTCATTCTGTGTCAGGTAACAGCCCTGGTGTTGGAAGCAACACCTGGTAAGTGAACTCTCAAAAGTTTGATGGCCTCTGTCTCTCTGAAGGTAACCTGCAGCTACTTCTTTAGAGGGTTTTGTCCTTTTTTGCTTTGGTGGTGGTAAAATAAAAATCAAGCCCCTTCATGTACGAGTAATGTCAGTTATTCCTTCCTTGCTTTTCTTGCTTGTCAGCCACAAGCTTGAAATACTTGACTGAAGATTCTAGTTTTTATTAAAGGGTGAAGCTGGTCATTACAAATTCAACCCTACTTACAGTATTTCAACACAGGAATTCACATTTTTCTGGTGATGGAGTTAATTTTCTATTCGGGCCGTGGTTGTGGCTTGGGAGTGTGACTTGCACTTTAAAAATGGGGCAAGTGGAAAACATGGAACCCCTGTGAATATAATACATTTGCTTTAGCTTCCCCTTGGGTTTGCTGCCTGTTTGGCTACTGGCAGTAGTTCCAGCAGCTTTGGCAGATAAGCCAGGGACTACCTAACGTGCCCAGGACTGCTCTGCCTCCCTGAAAGCAGCCTGGCTCCACAAAGGGGAGGGGGAAATCACTGCTAACATGTTACATATCATTTAAAGAATAAAATTCTAGCTACTATTTGAAATTCTTTACGTGGTAGAAATAACTGTTGACTTAGCTTGTATTACTCATTCAGTTATCTGAATTCCAGTGTTTGACTGCCAGCTCTGTCATGCTTTTACAGGTGTATGTCAAAGATTCTAGTTTTTATTAAAGGGTGAAGCTGGTCATTACAAATTCAACCCTACTTACAGTATTTCAACACAGGAATTCACATTTTTCTGGTGATGGAGTTAATTTTCTATTCGGGCCGTGGTTGTGGCTTGGGAGTGTGACTTGCACTTTAAAAATGGGGCAAGTGGAAAACATGGAACCCCTGTGAATATAATACATTTGCTTTAGCTTCCCCTTGGGATTGCTGCCGGTTTGGCTACTGGCATGCTTGTGCTTGAAGTTCCAGCAGCTTTGGCAGATAAGCCAGGGACTACCTAACGTGCCCAGGACTGCTCTGCCTCCCTGAAAGCAGCCTGGCTCCACAAAGGGGAGGGGGAAATCACTGCTAACATGTTACATATCATTTAAAGAATAAAATTCTAGCTACTATTTGAAATTCTTTACGTGGTAGAAATAACTGTTGACTTAGCTTGTATTACTCATTCAGTTATCTGAATTCCAGTGTTTGACTGCCAGCTCTGTCATGCTTTTACAGGTGTATGTCAGCAACACTTTTCATGTGCTTATGATGAGAGAAGAAAAGGTTTTCCTGACAAATAATAATAAAAAAGTGTATTTTGTACTTTAAAGGCAAAGTTGTATTTTTTCTTTCCGTTCAGTGCAGTATCCTCTATGCTTATAGGTAATATTTGGGTTTAGGTGATGCCTTGGTTAATATCCTTTGAGTAAGAAGGTTGGCAAATACATCATACACTGCATTTTTGCACTGTAACATGTTTTTGACAGCTGTAGGAAAGAGAGACTTGTTAAAAGAAAAACCAGAAGACTGACACCCCAGGTTCATCAGGGCTGGGGTCTGGATTGGTGCATGGCTGAAGGAAGTGCAGTGTTCTGGCAACAGGTATTAGCACTCAAGAGTAAGACAGAAGGAGTAAAACGTAGAAAAATGTAGACTTCCATAGAGACATAGAAATTGGGTTGGAAGGGACCTTAAAGATCATCCAGTTCCAACCCCCTGCCATGGGCAGGGACACCTCCCACCAGCCCAGGTTGCTCCAAGCCCCATCCAACCTGCCCTTCAACACTGCCAGGGATGGGGCAGCCACAGCTTCCCTGGGCAACCTGGGCCAGGCTCTCACCACCCTCACAGCAAAGAATTTCTTCCTAATATCTAATATTTTGTGGGTGAGGGCATGCTTCTGTCTGGTGAGCTGAGGCCTACATGCTTTCCTGCAGTGGACGGTGGCAAGCAAAGGCTGCTGTGGGACAGGTTCCTGGAGCTGAGGAGTGAAAAGGGCTGCATGTCTGAATGATGGTAGCTGGCAGTGGGTTCCTGCCAGTGGTGTTAAGAAGGCTGTGTTAACGGGTGGTGTTTGCAGGAGCTGTGTGTCATTCCAGATTTAGCAAATGGCACCGGATTGTTCTCCAACGGAATAGCTTTTTGAAGGCTGACAATGAGTGTCTAAGCCACTTAATTGGGGCATGAAAAGATGTAACGAAGAACAGAGCTAAGGATTCTTCCCACAGACCCTTGCTGGACGAGGCTCGGCCAGCAGGGAGGAGAGCACAGAGGAGCCCTCCCTGGAAGGGAGCTGTGCTCATGTGCTGGTTATTGGTGGTGGAGCTGAGCTGAGGTCTTCACAGGATGAACCAGTCCAGCCTCTGAAGCAGTGGGAGAGTCCAGGGGGAAGTTTGCATTGTGCTGTATGGCTCTTAACTGATTTTAGTCCCTGCTGCTAGCATGATAACACTTCCTTTTTCTTCTTTTTCTTTTTCCCTCGTGCCAAAAAATGTGGATCTCCATCTTGCAGCTGAAACTTCACAAACTGGTGTCATACCTCTGTGCCACTGTTTTGCAGCGAGTAGCAGAGGGCTGAATGTCCACTTGGAAGTGATGCAACTTGTTTGTGGAGACCTTGAGGCCTGTTTCTTTTCCAAGAGCATGACAAAGGTCAGAACTTAAAAGCACCGTGGTAGTAAGTGGGAATGGCTGGTTAACATCGTACAGTGAGCACGGAGTATTTGAGAACATGCATAATTAGCTCTCTGGTTAAACTTAATGCTGGTTGAAACCAGTATTGCAATGTAGTCACTTCCAAAAGAAACAAGGGGAAATGTTTTACTAGACAAAAGAATTGCACGAGTGACGTGACAGGTTTGCTTTGGTGTTCAGGCTACATTATTTTCTCTTGGTAATCAGGTAGCATTCAATTAGAAACAACAACAAAAAAGAACTAGATGAACCTTAAACAATGTTTGTTCTTTAAAAAAAAGTCAATATTCTTTTTCCAAGTTAATGAAGTAATTAACAGTGATTGATGACACATGTACTCAATTATTTTATGCTGGTAGACCAGATGGGTTAGGCACAGCTAGTGACCAGTAATTTTGATTCTTTGTCAGAAGGAACAAGAAGTTCAGATGTGGGCTGTAACAGCTGAAATACATGAAGAAAAAAGGTGGATGTTTTTCTCCCTGCCTTTCCCTAGCTAGAAATGAGAATTTGAAAAACAACCCCAGGCAAGGAATTGTGGGTTGTTCATTTTTAGCAGTTGAGAGAGTTGAGCTGGAGTGAAAATGGGGTTGAAAAGCTGAAGGTTTTCAGCTGTTGTCCAAAACTAATTACAAGAAGGTGTTGGTGTCCTTTTGTTGTTGTTTGTTTTTGGTGGTTTTTTTGGCTATGTCAAGCTCTTTTGAAAGAGAAAGACTGTGGGTGCAAGCAGGTGAAAACCATAAAAATCTTACTTGAAAGCTGCATTACTGAGCAGAGAAATGGTTGGTGTCTAGGTCTGTGAACTTTCTATCATGATTGTCTTTTCCCCCTTGGTGTCTGCTATGCTGGCAGCACGGAGGGAGAGGATTTGGAGGGTATCTGAAGGTGGATGTCAGCAAAGTGAAGAGGTCTCAGCGCTGCTGGAACGCTTTAATGGGACTTTAGTGTTACAGTGGTAAGTTTTAAAATGTCAGGATACATTGCAAGTTGCTGAAACTTTAATTTGCATTAATTAGGGGAGTTCATAATATTCCTGTTGAAGTGTTGTGCTTAGATTACTGATAGGAAGCTTCAGCTCTTGTGGAGTTAGCTCAGGAAAGCTTCAGTCAGAGCTGGCTGGTCACACAAAATCTTCCTGGCACTTAAAATGTAGTTAGGGGGATTTTGATTAAAAAGAGTATACTATTTTTTATCACTTCTCAGTCTAGTATTTAAAAGGAGTTTTGTTTTTTGTGCTTCTGCAATGTAGCTAGGGAGATCTACAAGGAAGGAGTGAAGAAATGAGATGGACGGTGGCCATAAACTCCCAGTATTCATTTACCTTCTGTCAAGCACTGCTTTCATCTATCTGATTTAAACTCTTTCAAGCGCAGAAATACTAGGATAGAGGAAAAACATGGGAATGGGGGAAGAAAAGAGCTTCAGAAAAAGCCAAGACGGTAGACTTTTGTAGGTAGCTCTGCCCAATTTGTACATACTCCTCCAAGGCTTCAGTAGCAGCTGGAACAGGCTCCCGAGGCAGACTTTTATCCTTTCTCCCTCCCACGCGGATCCATCTGTGAGACTGCTTGTTCTTGCTGCTCTTGCTGAGAAACTGGATCGAGCTCAGAAGCATCCTGCTCTTTCAGACCCTCTGCCAGAGTCTTGCTAGTCAAGGAGAGCTCTGTAATCCTGCAAATCTACATATCCCCAGGTTTTACACAGTCAGTTGCAGTTGGGAATCTGCAACGCTTCTGTGAGCCGTGTTCCTGCTTGACTAACAATTTTTTTTCCAAGCTGTTGACCACTTTCAATTGAAGCTTTCACAGAAGGATGTTGATGTGTTAGTTCCAGATTTCTTTGGGCTCCTGAAGGTTCAGAGTCCTGGATTATGCATTGGAGGATTTACATCCACTTGGTTTCTCCCAAAGCCTTGTTGTTTTTGCTTTGTCTTTGAGATACCTGCAACACTGCTTCGGTGCTTCCTTGTTGAGGTCTAAAAACAGAGGAGACATGAGAATTTCACCTCTTCAGCTCCCTGCTAGTACTGCTATTGATTTGAAATCTGTGGAAGTTGAAATAATGTAAATACTCTTGTGTGCTCTTAGCATTCCAGGAGAAGAGCCACAAAAATTGTAGGTGTTTCACTGTGTCTAGGAGAAGACCTAAGGCTTTTTTTTTTTTTCAGGACATGAAGGAGGCACCTCCAGCTTTCAAAGCAGCTGGAATTATTGATCAAGTTGGTGATCTGCAAAAATGTCTGAAGTTGGAACCGTGAGGGATTTTTTATGCAGAATATGCAAAAATACATATTCTCCCAAGCAGCCCTTGGTTTAAAGCTTAGTGAGGAAAACTTGCAGACTTTGCTAGGGGCCAGCTCTAATACTTGCAGCTGTGTGTTAATTTAACATTGCAATGGAGGTCTTCACTTCTCCTGAAATGTTGGTGTCCTCTGTGTTTTCACTTTGGGCTATTGTCTCAGCATTTGGATTGATATGACTTGAAGTGCCAGGGCTGCCACCAGAGCAAAGTTTGAGCAGCTGACTTGACTATGAAACACAACTGAAAAGGGCCTGGGAAAGGCAGCCTTACTTAAGGAATCTGTGCTGTGGACATTAAGTAGTGGAATGTTTCTTGACAATAGAGGCACAAAACTGTAGAAAGGAATTTTTCTTAAATTTTTTGTGAGAATTTCTGCTACATATAATTAGATTAATTATTTCTGTATAGGCTTGTGACCCTTAAAGTAGCTACCCTTGGTTTCATGTTAGTCAAGTAGCTCCCAGTTTGTTAACAGTGTCTTCCCCTTTGTGGCTGTTACTAATTTTGTTTAATGCCTGTTGGTGACTTAAGTGCATGTATGGCACTGCTTATGTTGCAGAAGCTTGTTTAACAAGCCACTGCCTGAAGTAATAGCAGGATTGCTCCAAAAGCAACTGCCAGGGACTGTCTGGCAATGTGCTGTAGCCTTCCCTGAAGGAACTGCATAAGTACAATGTAGGTATTGGTTATTCTTGAAGTCTTAATGTACATATACTGTAATTTAACACTTAGGACAAATATGGTTAGACATTGAATCTCTTTCTGGACATTACACTGTTCAAAACCTGTCACAATGTTAAAATGTTTAGAGTGAGCACTTAAGCCATAAAACTTCACAGCATGTATTTGAAAGTGGAAGTTTAAGGGAGAGGCAGAAACACAATATTTGTTCTACTCTAGGCTGTCATGTGAGAATAGCTCTTGTAATGGCTGGCATTGAAATGTCAGCATTTGCTATACAAATGTACTGTGTTTTAATTCCTTGAAGTACTGGGTAGTGCTTCTGTAGTTCTTGGGGGGTTAATATGTTTGAAACATTAAGTTGAGCTTCTGTTCTTAAAGGTAGGTACCTCTGGTTTTGCTACTGCAAGATAAAGAGTGTGGAAAAAACCAGTTTAGTAAAAGTGAGATGTCCTGGTATTAAGGGCCAGACTGGTCAGTCTGGATCTGTACTAACTGTGAGATGTATGTGCCTAGGAAGCTGTTGCTGAGAAGCTGTTGGTAGCAGCTCTCTCAGGTTAGGTTTTCTGCTTAATTATTAGTTAAACAGTTCTAACTGTAATGAAGGTTTCAGGTGCTCAGGCTGACTCTGTTCTTCTACGTGGATACTGAAGTGCCATGGAGATGCTTCCACCTGCCAGTTCACTCGAGTAGTTTCTTTAACTTAACGAGTGCAGGTGTGCTCATAACTTCTGTGGAAACTAGTAAAGAGTTTGGTATGCCATTTCAGTGCAATATGGAAAGCTTTAAGGAGTAAACTTGGTATTTTGCAAGATGGGACTGCCACACCAGTGCAGGACAAAGCAGAATTATGTTGATTTGGTGACTGTAGGTTGGTGTGTAGGAGAGCTTTTATCTTTAAAGTTACTTGATTGCCACATTCTCTAGCAGCATCCAAGATGATGTACCTTGGAAAGTGTTTCACAACAAGACATGTGCACGGTGACACTTCTCTGAAACACTCTCCTGTGAGCCAGTGACTTGTCTCATGGGTTTCTTGGCCTTGTGCAGGAGCACTTGGTGTTTGTCTTCTTTCCTAAGGAGTTTGTCCATTTGCTGGTGCAATCCAGGAAAACCTGTGCTTTTTCCAGCACCTTGAGTCAGAGTTTCTTAGTGCAGCTGAGAAGGAGCATGTAATTCTCTCTGCTTCACCTTGCCACCCAAAGTATCTTGTCTGATACCTGCCTTCCCTTCTGTGTCCACCCAACTTCTCTCCCAGAAATAAAGAATGGAAATACTTACTGCTTTGAAAGTAATAGGTAGAAAATTGGTGATTAGTCTGTATTAATCATGCTTCTGCATAACTGCAAATATCCTTAAGTCACCTCTAAATTTAAAATCACTTTTACCTCATGAGGAATTTGTACCACACCTCTGGTAGTTTTCCTTGCCCTTCTTTTGCAGCTCTGTTGAATTTGGAGGAGGGGTGTCTGGATTTGCACAGAATGTTAGTGACTTTGGAGGAACTGGGATAATATGGCAGCAAATTGGTGTTCTATTTTTATTTTCTATTACTGTCACAGTATTCTAGTTGCTCTTTTGTCCACAACTAAGCATTAAGCTAATAGTGCAGCCTGGTACTTCTGCAGTATGTGTTTAGAGACAGAAACACTGTTTTCTGAGACCTTAAACTCATTGAGGGGATGTCTGACAGTGTTTGAGGCTTGCAAATACGTTTTCTGCAAAATGTCTGCTTTGACTATCGTTGAAACTGTAGGAAAACCAGCCTTTCTGGAACTGGGAAATGCTTGTGAAGTGTGGTCCTTTGGGACAGATTCAGTAAAGCTGGATCTGCGTTGAAGTGTTGTGTGGGTCCTCAGGGTTACTGCTACTGTTTTTGCCATCTTGCAAAGTGGTGGCTCTAGAGACATCACCCCTAGAGAGACAGATCAGCCTGGGAGACTGTTTCACGCTGCCTCTGCTCTAAATAAAGATGCAGTAAATCACTTTGTGGTCACAGGAAATGATTACTGTTTTCAAACAGCTATATGCCTCATCCTTGTCTCCTCCTCCATTCAGATATGGATCCTATACTGGCAGTATTTTGTAAGCAGTGCCTGAAAAGCAAAGGCAGCTTTTTATTTTTTCCCTGTGGGTAAAGTTCAGGATCTGTTGGCGAAGGAGAGAGATTATCAATAACCTCCAGCAGAGGTTCTGCCTCTCCTTAGGTCTGGGGGTCTCTGCTGCAGCACCAGGTCATTCCCAGGCTGTGTGTTGTGAGTAGGAATCCAAGCAAGCATCAGGGTGGTGGTGTCATCATCTTACGCGGAGCATGAAACTTGATGCTGTTTGCCTGTTAAAGCAGCGAGGTATCTAATACTGTGGTAGATTTGGGGGAAGGAATAGAATCTTGTTATTTAATCTGTAGTGTGAGGCAGAAGGATCGATGATAATGGCTTTGGGAAGATGGGTGTTTCCACAGCTTTTGGACACCAGACTCCACGGTGTTGGAGCACTGCTAAAGAAGTGCCAGCATGCAGAAGGCGTTCTCCTAGCATCCCTTCTGCTGTTGTCTTCAGAGCTGGCTTCCTTGTCCTGCTAAAAGGTGGTATCTTCTTCAAAGCTTTTAACATTCAGGGGGCTGGAAGGCAGAGCAGCTTTTTCTGGACTTAGAAATAAGCTTCAAAGTACAGTGATCTGGATAGTGTGTTTATGACTACACTGTGTTTTGCTGCATTGAGTCAGCAGGCAGTTCAGTTTTGTTTAACTGGGGTTTTCAAGTGATCTTGTCAGCTGGCTGATGTGTTGCCATCTGGGGGTGTGCATCTGAGAGGGCCTGCAGAGGATGCCAGGTCATCGAGAGCTAGGTGTCCTGAAGCCACAGGACTGACTTGGCTTAAAACAATCTTGAAACTTCACCCTTAGGCCCAGATTTTTATCTTGGCTGAGGTACTGTAGCAATTGAAGCTCTGAAAAACAGAGCTTTATTTACAAAGCTTGATCATAACTTGAATTACTGGTTACTGCACATCTGGACTTGTGACATGTAGAGAGGCACATCTGGAATGGGCTGAGAAGAGGATGTTCATACTGTCTAAACATTCATATGATGGAACTGTAAGGTTCCTGTTACTTATTATTTAAAAAAAAAATAATCTTTCAGTAGCTTTAAGACGTATGGAAAGAGACTTGGAAAACCATTGGATTACTTACATTTCTTGCTTCACATGCAATTCTGTCTCTTAATGGTTGGCTAGATGCCTGGGGGGGAAAAAGTGGTCTTGGAAAGTGTGTGGAAGGAATAGTGTAGAACTTGTGGGGCTTTGTCATGTGTGTGGTTGTGGGAGACAAGCCTGGTCATGCAGTTGGATAGGAAGAAGGCGAGGGACCTTCTGTTTCAGAGAGCTGTTAAATAGTTTTGTGCTTAGAGCCATAATGCTTTCTCTTTCCACACGTTATTCCTGTGCATAGGTGGTTTGTTGCCACATGTCATGACCCAGCCCGTTGATGAATTTGCTGCTGTTTTCTTTGCAGCTTCTGGAAGAAGCTGTTGAAGTCTCATGAAGGTATTTTAAGCAGATGCATCCCTTCCTTGACAGAAGCGATGAAAGGTGTGTCTGCTCTGCTTGAGGACTGAGTGTGTTGTGGGATGTAGGAGGTAAATAAAGAAAACCTAAAATGACCCACAGTGCTGTTGATCTAGGGAAGGTGTGTAGCGAGGCATGGTGGTTTGTTGAGGCACCAAAACAGCTGAGAAACAAGGGGCTTTTGCTGAGGCTGCAGCCCCTTAGTCCATCTCTTACTATGTGGTGACTGCAGATACGGAGGCTTGTTATCAGCTGGTGACAAGGAGGTGACAGCACACCCAGGCCCTGGCTGCTTTCTGAATGAAGGATGTGAGGAGGACACAGCTGCAGATGCATCAGCCTGCATGTTTTAGGGAGCTCTTGGGCATACCCTGGTCATAGCAGGCTGAAAGAAGTAGGCATTAACTTGATCTTTGTGCCACTATTCCAGTTTTCTTTGACAATGCAGCAAGGCCCGCGTTCCGAACAACTCTTCTGCAAGGCAGAAAGCTTGATCATACCAGTCTTGTTTGCTACAAGTGGTTAAAGAAGAGTGTGTGTTTTACACCCCTGCTTGTTTTAGCCATAACAATTCTGCTTTCTCTAGATGTGTGGTACCATCCACTGTCTTGTGTGCAGATGCTCTTTGGCTGCCCTTTGCTCAGCACCTGGGCAAGGACTCCATGTGAAGTGCCCGACATGGTCGGTTTGCGTTTCGTCAGACAAGAAAATTCACCTGGCTGGTTGGCAGTCCTGGGGCTTGCTTGGAGAGCAGCAGGCAGGCAAAGTGAAATGCTCCTGTAGCAGCAGCTCTCCACCCCTTTTGTTTCTGCATGCTGGAGCCCCCTGAGCATGCTTGCAGTGAAGCCTGTTGTGCCCGTGATCCTGCTCCCCTGGAAGAAGGAAGATAAACGACGTGTCTGGCCAAAATAGCAGGTTATGAAGTTACTCAT
Organism: Chaetura pelagica; assembly: GCF_000747805.2. Classification (NCBI taxonomy): domain Eukaryota; kingdom Metazoa; phylum Chordata; class Aves; order Apodiformes; family Apodidae; genus Chaetura; species Chaetura pelagica. The sequence continues at coordinate 438,653 of NW_009954532.1, read as the reverse complement.
GAGAGGATCGTGCTGCTATAAACAAACAAAACTCATCCCAGTGTGTGCCTGGGTTAGTGGGCTGGCTGCCTGAGCAGCTCATCCTGGCCTTGACCCACTCCTTGCCTGTGCCTGAAGAGTTTGCAAGGAACATATGTGGGGTGGACTCGCTGTTCCTCAGGGCTGAGATCTCTGCAGGTCAGAGGTAATCATCCTGGAAGGCAGTGGAGTCAAAGTAGAACAAGCTCTCTTTATTTATTTTAAATGAGAGAATTTGCTTAGAAAACCCCACAGACCTCTAAATATCCTAGGCATTTTGCTTCTCCTAATTTGAGAAGTGTTTTTTTGTGAGACGATGGCAGAAATGATGAATCTACAGAAGAATTTTTGCAGACAGGGGCCTGACAACAACTCTTTACTGCTTTGGGAATCTCATTGGTCTGTGTTGAGATCAGTGCAGGTGGTAACTGAAAATAAGAGTTTGGAGGTGAGCTAAGTGGGGAAGTGGCTGCTGTCTGTATCCTGGAGAGGTCTGTTTTGCTTACAGTTTACTCAGTCTTCTAGGAGAAATGCAGGAAACTTAAAAATATCTGGAGCTTGTCCATTTGATCATGTTTATTTTGTTGTCTCTGCTTTGGCCAGGCACTAGTATTACTGAAACATGCAGAATCTTGATGTTTCAGGGGTCTCACATACCTGCCTGAATTTTGATAGGCCTTTAGAGGAGGAAGTGGGAATAGCTGGTGCCATTAAATGGATTTGTTGCTACTGTTTCAGTCCATTTTTGGGGTGAAATGCATACTTTTCATGCTCTACTTCATTTTTGCATTCTGAATGCAATCTGTAATCTGTTAATTCCATTCCGAATCCTTCTTGCCTGCAGCTGAGACTGCTTATACTGTAAGATTACCTGCTGTTTTTATTGGAAGTGAAGGATGTGAATATTTTGCTAATGCCTGGTCTGTGCTGACCCAACTGTCTTGAACAGGATGTGCAAATTAATGGAACTGGAAGATCTTGAACGTTTGGGATGGCAGAGACCTGCAGGGATTAGAAATGACACTAAAGTAATTTTCTCTTGAATTCCATGCATAACATGAAGGAATATTCCAGGTCTCTCAAAATGCAAGATGGACAGAGGAACTTGGAGAGTAGTGGTGCTGAAACACTTGGGGTAGAGAGAAACAGCCAATTAAAGAGGTTTTTTAATGAACCACAGCATCTGCTTGGGCATTATGCTGCAGTCCAGGGAAGTAACATTACAAAGCAGGGCCCATCATAAGTGAGGGTGGTGGTATTTCAGTCTGAGACCTGTTCTTGCTGCCTTACTGGAAAGGAACGTGAATATCTGAGTGTGATAAGAGCTTATCCAAGAATAGATAGGGCTACTTGAAATAATGGCACAGGTAAAATTGGGAGAGATGCTCATTGTGCAAGAGGTGGTAGTAGTTACTATCATAATCATCCCCCGCCCAAGGAATATTGCTGTCTCTTAGCTGGAGGTCACCACACCCTCAGATCTGCTGGTGGAGCAGTTCGGGGTGAGTGCTCCCTGCTCTGCTTTGAGCAGAGTCAGCTGGATTAATTTGGATGGATTAACTAGTTGGCTTCTGCTAGCAGGCTTACTTCATGTCTGCAGTGGGTTAGGGAGTGCTGGGTATAAACTGCTCCTGCTGGCTAAGCTGGAAGGGCAGAGATGCCTTGTCAGGGCAGCGAGGGACTTCTCCAGGTACCAGCTGTCTTCTCCCATCCTCAGCATCCAGGAGGGTTATCTGCTGGGAGCCTGGATGCTGATAACTTTTTCTGTCAGGGAAATTACCTGGGGTTGTTGAAAAACTTTGCATAAAGGACACAACTAGGTTTGATCTGTTTCAGTTGCACGTATGGGTGGCAGGTCTTTCTGTGTGAGTTAAAACAGAGCAACCCCCCTAAAGATACCTGGCCTGTGGAATGTGGCTGTTGAAAAGATGTGTAGATGGGGCACTTAGGGACGTGTCTTAGGTAGTGGACATGGTATTAGGTTTATGGTTGGACTTGGTGATCTTAAAGGTCGTTTCCACCCTAAATGGTTCTGACTTTATTTAGAAAGGGACTCAGGACACCTTGCATTGATTCTTTCAGTGTAAAATTATTGGTTGCATCAGTGACACCATCTGTGGGGGTTTCTATAAGCTAGGATACGTGGATTTTTATTTTTGGGGTGCAGGGGTACACTAGGTTGCCAACTTAGTGGGGTTTTTATCCCCTTTTCTCTTTGTCCCTCTAACACACAGCTTGAAAATAATTGGGAATGGTGGATTTCCCCCCCCCAGGGCAGTATGAAGTTTCTTCTTAATAATCTGTTGGAGGCTTGGGCAGAGTGGGAGTGGAATTGATTGTGTGGGTTTTTTTCCTTCCTGCTCCAAGACCGCTTCTTGGCACCCAGGGATTTTTCTTTAGGCTTCTTTGGGGAACAGATGCGTGAAGTACAGTTACCACTCATACATATGGCTTTTAAAATATGGAAGCTGTTGGACTGAAGTGGCTTCATATGGTGCTGTTGGAGGATCAGAATTAACATGCAAGTTTGGGTTTTTTTAAGACTTGAATGTGGAGTTGAAAAGTTATTTTCTTGAATTATTTTGTTGAGTATTAGTCTGCGTTTTTATGGTTGTTAATTAAAATTACATCTACAACTCTGAAGTTTACTCTTTGCAACCTTGATGCCTAAAATAGTATCCTAGTTTAATCTTATATTCTAGGGAGACATATACTGTATAATGTGTAATGTAAATGGTTGTAAATCCTAATTCTCTAACGTGGAGGTATTTTTTCTCTAATTGCAGGTTTCCATTTTGAAAGCCATTAGAAGATATTGGATTACTTCCTATACAACTCAGCATGTCACTGTGCCCTGGATTTTATAAGGTGGCCATGATTTAATCCCCACTTCCAACTTCTATGTATTGGTGAAGCATTTGGAGCTCTTTAGAGCTGCCCTTACTTGTCTGGAAACTGATCAGTCTCGAATCCCCTCTCCAAAGGACTAGACGTTACTAGCAATGAGCTCCCAAAGCCATCCAGGTAAGGGAAGAAACACTTCAAATCCAGTAAGGACAGCAAAACACCACGTGTTTTATAGTGTTGGCAGTGATAATCCAGTCACTTTTCTTGTACTATGGCTTTGTTTAAAATTGAGACTTGGCGTGAAGGTGGAAGGTTGTGTTGCTGGTGCTAGAAATGTTGCCATTTTAGGTTTCTACTTGTTGCATTATGTGTCACTGGAAGTTTTTGGGATTTTCTGAGATGTGAACCAGATGTTTGATTTGTTAAATCTCTGCTGACAAGTCTCAAAGATATGTGGAGCACCTGTAAGGTGCCATGGTCATGGTTCTGCTAGTGCGTATTGGTATTTAAGAAAACTTTTTGACTTTCAAAGTACCTTTGAGTAGGAAAGAGGAGTTCTGCTAGAGCAAGAGTCAGCTGATCCATCTCGGTGTTGTCTGGGGGATTATTATTGCTAATATGTCTTGTAAATAAAGAGCTATGATTCATCAGTACAAAATTGTGCATTTCTGTCTGTCAAGAGTATCTGTAGATGCTCAGTTACCTGCTTTCTAGCTTAATGTTGTCTCATGCATTGATATTTAGTGAGTTTCAGGGAACTGTTGGGCAGAGCTTTGAGCTTGTGCTTTGGAAGAGGAATTTTCATTGTGCTTGACTGTTTCAGTTTATGGTGGAGAAAATGACTGCTGGGAAGCAAGTAATCCAACAACAAGGCATGTGAAAATGCTTACTTAACTGTGCCTTTGAGAGATTACACTTATGACTTCAGTTTAATCAGTTTTGGGTTAACAGTCAAGTAAGACTGAAGTTAAAAGCCAATGGGCAGCTCCTAAGATTTAAGAAATTGTGTATTTGTAGGAGAGAAACTTTGTGTTTGCCTTGACAGCAGCCCATTTGTGTTATGAGGCTGGGAGCAAGGAACACTGCAGTCAGTAGGGATGTAGAATCTGAAATAAGTTGGTAAGTCTCTAAAATTGCCAGTCTTATGAAAAAGAGATTCTGGCTTCTATTGCATAATGGAGAATTCACTTAGATTTCAAAACTTAGCTCTGGTACTTTGAGAGTGTGGAAGCCAAGAATATACATATGAGTGGAGTGTTCTGCATCTAAAGTATTCACCTGTGATACTTTTCTTCCTGTGTGATGTTTATCAAGAGATGTGTTCTTCAAGTAAGTGGGTAGTTCTTTGAATGCTTTTCTGCCTCAATTAGGAGGACACTGAGGAGCTAGGGGCTGCTTGCTTTTTTTTCCCTCACAGTACTGGGCTAGGTTGAATATATACCTATATTTACAGTATTCCTATATTGACAGTAATCCATGAAATGGAGGATGTGATGGAAACTCAAGACCCTTTGTCAGCTCTTTCACTGGAGATCATTTAAGGGGTGAAAACGTTTCATCAAAATAAAAAAGCAGAGGAAATAATCTTGTGGTGATATTTTTTTGCTGAATGGTGTTCTGCAGGTGGGCTTTGTATAGTGTTATTTTAAAATGGTATTAAACTTTCACAAACGCTTAGTTCTCATAAGGTGCTGTGGAGAAATTGTCCCTGTGGCCTTTCTAGGTGTTGGGTTCTTATTTTGGTTTTATTTCCAAGTGTTGGGTTGAAATTCTGCAGTGTATCATGGTGGCTGTTTACCCCTGCTTTCTGCTGTGGTGTTAGTATTGCTTGTTTCTCTTTTAGAGTCAGTTTTATAATAATTGGTAGAAATGTTTTCCAAGCCTTGCCAAAGATGACATCTGGACTTCTGATGTCAATTATGATAGCTATTTTGATTATACAGCTACAGGTAATTATTGCTAATGATGTGCATTGTTTAAGGGAAGGCTCTGGCTTAACTCAAGAGCCTATTAAACCTTGCTTCAGTGGATATGAGCTTTCTTCTCTAATCTTCTCCAAACCTATCACTAATGGGATGTTTTAGGAACAGTGCCATGAAATTGTTGCAGTGTAGATGAATGAAAGTGGTTTGTTTGGTGGCTTTTTCCTTTTTTCCCTTTTTTCCCCCCCCTTTCCTTTCAACTCTGCAGCTCTCATCATTCTTCCCCCATGAGTGCCACTTCTTTTGTTGTATTTTGGAGTAAGCTTTCTCAGAGAATAAGAGAGAGCTTTTAAAGAAGTAAGAATGCCCAGGTGGGAGAAGTTAATCCTGAAGAACTTCTAATGAGTAAATCAACCTGTGCTGAGCCCTAGGTGTAGGGTAAAGACCTTGACCTTCATTTTCTGGCCAAACGTTCTCTCCACAGTCTCCTGCTTGAGCCTTGCATTAAGACCAGCTGCTCTTGTGAGCTTAATGTGCCACAAAACCACATGTGGGTGCTGCTGTGAGTGTGAGGAGCAGGAGAAGCAGGTGGGATGCTGGTGTCCTTCTTGCCACCAGCACCATGTGCCCAGCATTGCATGGTGCCCTCTACTCCGGAGGAGCAAGCAGCTCCCTGCAGGTGTCAGTAGGATTTTTGGTTTCCCAGGTGGGAATGGGAATTGCTTTAGGTGAAACTGCTGGGCAGGATGAAGTGGGGGGGGGAAAAAAGGGGCTGAAACTGTCGGAGGGTGGAGTGGCAGAAGGACAGACTTTTCCCTGTGGTGATGGGAGGAGGAGAAGGAGGCTGCGTAGAGCCAGTGAAGACAAAGCTGAGGGGCATCATGTGGCCTTTGGCTTTTGGCAGAGGAGTTGCTGCTTCATCCTGTGCTGGAGCAAAGCCAAAAAAAAAGCTGAAATTGTGCTATAAAAGATCAAGTTGCTGCAAAGTATAATTAAGAAAATTAGGCTAATTAAGATAACATTTAGGATTATGACAAAGCTTTGGGAGGGCAGGGGAAAGCGTGTTAAGTTTCACTTCTTAACCTGTTACGTTGCCCAAAGTTTAAATTTACCTCAGGTAACCTGTGCTGAGGCCACTCATCTTACCCAACCTGACTGAGTTGGGAAAGTGTGTTGGGTTTTTGTTTTGTTTTGTTTTTTCCCCTCTCTCTTACTGACCTTAAGTGAGTTCTTGTGGTCACCTTCTGCCTCCTCCCTTCATTTTCAGTGGCATGAGTTTCGCTATCATTTGGTTCCTTAATCAGTAAAGATTGTTCTGCTGATACTAGTTATACGTAAAGATTAGTTGGAAAAACCAAAACACTTGAAGTTAATCACTCAGCTGATTTGTATTTGTTTAAAGTTCACTTGCCTTTGTAAAAGCTGAAAAATCTCCATGTTCAATGAAGCATTTTGTTTATGAAATGTTATCTTACAGGAATTAGGCAGTCTGAATGCAAATGCTATACTCTTTCTTCAGAGCTACTCTTGCAGAGATGCAAATTTTATTTACATTTTGAAATGCTGAATGTTTGATAATTAGGAATATTGAAGCTTAAGAATGAGCTGCCTATCTGATACGGAAAAAAAAAATCTGCAGCAGGATCATTAAGGCTGAGGGAGATGAGATACCAGAGAAAGCAGAAAGCTTCATGATCACCCAGCACTGGGAAAATGAGTTAGCAAGTCATGTGCTGTGATTTGCTGGATTGATAAGTACTTTTATGTGGCGTTTTATCCGCCGTGTGCAAGGAGCCACTTTCCTTTCATACTCCATGGCTCAATGGGGCACGGAAAGCCATTTCATGCAGTATACATAAGAGCTTTCCCTGTTAGGCTTTCAAACATTTTGCACCAGCCAATAAATATTTTATGCATTCTCTTTTTAAAGATTAAGAAGTTTCTGTGGAGATGCATTTCAAGCTGGCTTTAAATGACACTGACCTACTTTCTGGCAGTAATGAGTCTGTTTCTGCAAGTTATCTGGGGGCAAGAGCATTCTTTCAATAAACATAAGGACTAGAGGAGTAAATTCCAGCCCTCTCTCAGCAGGGCTGGGACACAGCTGATACCTAGTGGCTGTTGTTTGGAAGAACATCTGGATGTGGTGGGTCCCTGCTTCCCCCTACCTGTCTTCTGCTCCAGTTTGTTAAAGGCTGGAGTATTCTGGACTGGGCATTCAGGCTCCTGTTCACAAGTAAAACACTGCTGATAGTGAGTAGAGGTACAACCTCACTATCTCTGATCCTGTCTTTTGCCTAGATGAAAAAGCAAGGGTTGCTCCAGACCTGTTCTGTTCCCTTGCTGCCACTTGAGTGCTCTATAGGAAGCTAAAGTTTTGGGGAAGAGTTCAACTGTTTGGCAGGCCCAGGGGAAGTGACAGACTCCTTTGAAGGAACACTGCCACCTGTCCTTTACAGCAGCAGGGTAGGTGCTGAGCTGGTGGAGCTCGGTAGCAAGAGCTACTGCTGTGCCTTGGAACTGTTACTCAGGGCAGACAGCTCCCCCAGGTTTGGCAGGGACTTTGAGGCTGGTTGAGAAGTAAACTCAGCAACAAAATCTGGCAGTAAGAAGCTTTGGTTAGAAGAGCAAAAAACCCTTGCAAATGGGAACGGAGCACATCTCTGTTGTCTTTCTTCAACCTGTGACAGAATACTCACTCCACCTGCATTCTGATTCTTACCCCTGTGCAAGCTGAGTGTGTCCTGGATTTCCTGTAAGAACAGCTGTATCATTTTGAGAACCTTGAAAGTTTGAAGGTTGCTACCCTGAAACCTGTGAAGTTTTCACTTCCTGGAGCATCAAATAGTCGAGACTTTCTATACAAGGTTTTTGTTGTATCCTCAAAAGGGAAAAGTTGTTTTGTGCTTCAACTTGGGGTTCAAGCTGAAGTTCCTTCTAGGTCAGTGTCCCTGCTAAGTACACTACTCTCATTCCTACTTTTTCTTTAAATGCAGTTCTCATGCTTTGGAATTCTTCAAAAGCCTGTTTCTAAAATAAGTTTTGTAGCCTATGATGTGTCCTGCAGTACAGAGATGAGAAGCAGGTAGCTACAATGAGAGGCAGAGAATTCTGAAGTGTTTTGAATAAGGTACACGGTAGGAAAAGGATATAAAAAATTCTATACTTCTAAACTCGGCTGATAATGTTTGAGATAATCCTTGGGACCTCATGTCTTGATTGGAAAGAAACCTTTTTCTATATGGTTACTGCATTTTTTATATCACTTCTGGCCAGCCTCAAGTTTGACCTATACCTTAGCTCATGCATACTTACCCAAATTAGATTTGTTACTGGCCTGTTACAAGGAACATGTTCTCAGCATTTATTTTAAATTATTCAGCTTGTCATCTTCCCACCAGGTGCTCACACTGATGGGGCTTATTTGTGTGTATTTGATGTGGTCAGATCAATTAGGACAGAGCTGACCCTGGAGGAATGTCTCAGTCATCCTGCTGATTCCAAGAGTGATTCAAGAGCTGGGGTAGAAAATCCACTTATTCTTAGATGGATGTCAGCCATATGGGGCATTTTTCTTCCTTTAAGTCTAGGAATTCAGCTGTCTGGGTACCTGTGCTTTGACAGGTACTGCTTGCACTCACTGCAGAAGAAAAAATATTGCCTTTTGGAGATGTCTTGGTCTAAAGCTTTTGGAGGTTTGTTTTTGTTTTTTTTTTAAATAAGTTTTCATATTGTTGGGTCATGGAGAAGAGTGGGAAAAAAAAAATCAGCGACAGCTCTTCTTTTAGTACATTTTTTTTGCATCCCTTAACATCTGTACAAACTGACTTTACAGTCAGGAGAGAGGCAGGAGTGACTGAACATGGGGTACCAGACTGGGAAAGGAGAAATTGTGAGTGTGTTAATTCTTCCATCCTTCAGTAAAGGCTTGACAAGTCCCTTTTCCCCCCCTATAGGCTGCAATATACCATGAATTTCTCCACATCCTTTGTTCTTTTCTGTTTAGGCTGTAAAGCATGAAAGGCCTTTGAAGTGCCCTGATACCTGCAAGGTTTGAGATACCGAATGAAGCTGTCTGTCTTTTTTTTTATTGGCCAAACTGGTGGCAGAAATATAATTATTCCAAATAAACGAGAATGATCTTATTAATAGGTGACACCTGTGAAGTACAACCCTGCGTGGATTTTGGGGTGGCTTTATATGGCTGTTTTCTAGTTTTCATACATTTGCACTTTGCAACTTCAAAGATGATCAGTGGGATTAGATCTCAAATAATTGATCTAACTAATTAACTGGTAGGGTTGCAGTTTCTGAGGCTGGATGAGCAGAGTTTAACCCTCTCCTGCAGCCGTGCTTCTGAGTGAAACTGCAGCATCCACTTTGGGTTTTGGCAAATGGAGACGCTGGCCATTTGTGCCATGTGTTGCTGTCATCTTTTCTATCACTTCTCTTTCATTTTTTTCCCAATTTTTGGGATCGTGGTACTTGCTGTTGTGTCCTCTGGGGGTTCTGAGAGCTAGAGGCTGGCTGAGGCAGGGGCCATGCCTCCAGTGGCTCCTTGCAAGAAGAAAACTGACAAGCCAGTCTCTCTTAGCATCTTTGATGTTCTAACTAATGAGAAGCAGGGCATACAGTTAAATTTTTTCCTTTAAGAAAACTAAAATTAGTGTATCAGCAGATCTTTTAAGCATTTGTTTCTATAACCAAAATCCAGTTGTTTATTCAGTTACTGGGAAAAAATTGATACTTTACCTGCAGTGTCCTTCTCTGCTTTGAGATGCTGGATTGGATCTTGGTGTTCCTCCTGGGAAAGGATGAAGCTTAATATTAACTTTGCACTTACTGAAAGCTGCATTACACACAGGAAAATACTTGTGAACTTCTTTGAGATCCTTCTGTCTCCCTGTGATCTCTTTCAAACTGAACTTGATCAAGACTGCTTAGTATCTTCTTCCAAATAAAAAGTGTGTGCTGACTGTAACAGTTTAGGGATTTGTCTTGAATTTGAAGCGTGATTCAAGATTCATTTATTACTGCTTAAAAAGCAGGTAAGTAGTCTGTGGATGTCCTTTAGGAGTAGCCCAGATCCAGCAATACCCTGGAAAGCTGCTCTTGCAGCTTCTGAACTGCACAGCCATGCTCTGCCTCCACCTGCCCTGGGGGTTATGGGCTTCTTGAGTTCCCACCCACACTGCTGTCAGCCCAAAGGGTGAGTCCATGTGTCCAGACCATAATTGGGACTGTTTGCTAGTTAATACACTTGTATACACAAGTTCTGCAGCCAAGTCTGTTCAGCAAGTTCTGCTAAGCTGCTTCTTTGGTTGTCATTTGACTTTTCTAAGGGGTGGTACAACATGTCCTCATGATAGTGAAGGCTGTTCCCTGTTCACCAGCATCTCTGGAGAAGCTCAGCTTGAAGGTACCACTGGTGGCTCCAGTTCTTCAGAGTATTATCAGGAGCTAGTGCCTGAGTGTGGGGTTCAGTGGGGCATCACTAATCTTCTTTTGAACCCCAGCAGAGCAGGCTTTGCCAGGGAATCCACAGGCTAGACTTAATCTTCCTAGTGTTTGTATTTGGTCTGCTCAACTTTGATGCAGCAACATCGGGTTTATTTTGAGGGCACCAGTTGTGAAGTCTGACATTCTGCAAGGATGGCTGTGTGAGGTCAGCCTTGGGGAGATCAGGTCCTGGAGCCTGGCCACATCTAGCTGTGGGTGCCTGGGAAAGAGAGTAAGAACATGTAAGATCGTGGCAAAACCCACTAACATACCCTCTCCATGCCTACTTATGTGTGACTTGAATTTTTGGGGGGCTGGGCATGATCAGTTTTACTTTATTGGTTCTTTTTCTGTTGTCTGCCCAGTTGCTTTTGGAAACTGCTTAATCTTTGGCATTTGCAAGGAACTGCACAGTTGGACTTTGCTGGGGGAGAAGTGCTGCAATATCTCCCTCTGCTTCAGAGCTTGGGGGCCTGAAAAAGATGTTCTTGGGGTTCTGCTTCCTCCCCCTGTGAGGAGTGCAGCAGTGGCATCTGAGCCCTTCACTGCGAGCACCAGAGCTGGGTGCTGGGATGCTGATGGAGATAAGTTGTACAAAACTTTTATCACTTCTGTTTTGCACTGTTTTGGTTGTACCAAGGTACAAGGTTGTACCAAAAAAAAATATAAAAATCTCTTCTTTTCTGAATTGCTGCTTATATTAATTTAACCATGAGCAAGTAGGATTTTGCCAGTGCAACTTTATCCCCCAAGAGAAACTCCTAACCATGGACAAGGTAGAGTTGCTTACAGTGGAGGGGGGGGCTACTGGGAACTCTCACTGTGCTACAGCTGTACTCTGTGGTAGGGCTGGGATCAGGATGTTGGAGAAATGACAGATGAATTCAAAGAAACCATTTTTTTCAAAAGGAGAGAAAAAAAAAAATCAATCCTGACCCTTTCACTATTCAAGAATCTATGTAGTCATTTTGTTTGTAGCTGTTATGTTGCCAAACCACATAAATAGCTATACAGGGAAAACTGTAATGGGAGTGAGGTCTAGTTTGTGAGCTTTGAACTGGTAGCCTTGGCTTCAGGTAACCATTTTGTCCTGAAAGGAGGCTGCTGTAGTCATGTAAACCCCTCAGCCTTTCTGTAATAGCAGGCAGTGTGAGCCTTGGGGTGAGGGGGTGTGGGTTTCGCTGCCTCTCTTGGCACTGTACTCGTTGCATTGTGTATTTTGACTATTTTTTAATAGATGTTGCTGTGGGTGAACGACTGTGTAATGACTCTTTGCTGTCAGGTTTCACCTTCTAATCAATAGACCAGGATCAATGCAGTTATTTGTACGTGTGGCCACTTTAGACATCCAGCCCGTCAGGTTGGGGGCAGCTGGGAGGTAGGTAATGCTCCCTCAGTTGCTTTATTTGCTGAGAGATCAGAGGGCAGAAGGTTTGTGTGTGGGTGTGTGTTTTGTTTTTTGTTGTTGGGGTTTTTTTTCCTGTAAAGTTTCAGTATTTTTAATCAGATGAATATTCTTCAGGCAGGAAACCCTGAAAGACTTAGGATTTTGAGCTTATCCATTGCAAAGAATTTTTTTGCTGTTCTGTTTCAAGCATTCAAAACTTGGACTTTCCAGTTAAACAGATTTTCCTCCCCCATTTAATGGTGACCTTTGCTTTATGCTGGCTATAAAAAGAAACAGTTTAATATTTTTTTCCACACTAGTATGCTCCTGTTCTATAAAATGCCTGAGCTGCCTTTGTGGGAAGATATAAAAAAGCCTGAACCCAGACCAAGCTAATACCCCTTCTGTTCTCTAGGCAAGAAATAACCCAGAAGAATAAAAGAGCAGAGCCAATACAGCCAAGTATTGAATCTTTGACATCTGTCACTTGAGCAAAAATCTCTGAAATTTCCAAGTCCTTGCTTTATTCTAAATAAGGTGCCACTGGTCTCGCACAACCTTTGCCAGGAGAAGGCAAGCGATCCTTACAGCTTTACGAACTGAGAGGGATGGCTTTGGCATCTGTTCCCTGCCAGCAGCAAGTATCTGATTGGCATTAGATTCTTTCTTCCTTCCCCCCCCCCCCTTTTTTTTTCTTTTCTTTCCAGCAGGTGGAAGGCCTGTTCTGCAGGCTCCTAACTCTTGACAGGTTTATCATGATGGCTTCTTGGCAGGTAGGGGTTGTGCTGCTCATTCAGTCTGCATGAAAGATGCCTGGATTTTTTATTTTTATTTTTTTTTCTTTCAAGTGTAGCTTTGTGCAGTAGCTATTTCAAATGGGTCATGGGATTTTTGGCTCTGGTTTGCTTCTTTGTTTCCAGAATTGCAGCAGGTAGAGCCAGTGACCAGCTTGCAGGATCTTTAATCATCACCTCTGCCTCTCCCAAATGGGTGTGAGACAGGGTGATCTGAACAAACACAGCATCAGTTTATATTGACAGAGATTTGGGAATGGTCTGAATTAAGCCTTCTCATGTATGTTGTTGTTCACAAAGAAAGGTATGTATAACAGTTCTCTTCAGGCATTGGCTTCTTATCACTTCCAAGTCTTTCTAAAGGAGCTGCTGTGTAAAAATTATCCTTTTTAATTTCCTTATTTATTCCTTTTGGTCATGTTTGTCATGCAAGGCCTCAGCTTGTGGTGTTTAGCAGTTCACCAAAGCACTTTCTGACCGGGTGCTTAAAGAGAATTCCTCCTCCTCCACTGATTAATTTCTGGCATGGGGCATGAAATTGCTCTTGCGTCAATAAATCGTCACAACCTTTGCTTGTCTCTGTCAGCGTAAATACGGTTGGACTCTAACATGCCTGAAAGTAGGCCAGAGGTTGCTAATTTTGCAGCTGCAAAGTGGTCAAGTCCAAGAGGGTGCATGCTTGGTGGGATATCAGAAGTGCTGCCTTTCAGGTTGCAAGTTGAGCCCCTTTTATTCCCCCGTAAATTTGTTTAGATTCTGGAATTGTATTATGTATAAGAAAAATAGTTGTCTTCAAACTTAGAGGAGCATGTTTTTAGGTGTATTTCTGTTGTTTACTAGAGCAAACTGTGTGTTTTAGAGCTATGAGCAGGCCTTTCTCATCATCCCTGCTGGCTGGGTTGTCCTGGTGCTGGCAGTGAGGTAAGATTGCTGGTCTGCGTGACCCTGGTACTCCAGGCTTTGCTGATGTCTCCTCTGACCTCTGCTGCTTCTCACACCTGCTTGCCTCTCACTGTCCTGGTGCCTATCAGTTGTTTCACTGCTGCAATCCCCTGCCCCAGGGCTACCTGCATGTTGTCACTTTGGAGATGCAGCCCAGCATCTGTGACAGGTCATGGCTGTGCCTGCTTCGTGCTCCCTGTCTTTGGGGAGGCTGCTGGGCAAGTCAGAGACCTCGCTTCACTTCTTCACCTTGGCACACTTGGGAGGGCTTGCTTTGGAGCTGGATGCTCAGACTGCTTTTTTTACTTTCTTCTGGTAATTTCTGCAAAGCAGGACTGGTGTTTGTTTTTGTCAGGGAGAGTATGGATCGAATGGGATGTTCTGGAGAAAGCTGAACAAAGTAATTGGGCAACAGTTACTTGATCTTTAGGTGTTCTAGCCATTGGTTGAAAGAAACTTTCTTCAAAGCCATTTTCTTGAACAACTATAGTTGTGCAAACCAGTTGCTGAATGCTTCAAGAAATGGAAGGTAAAGAAACCTGGTAAATGACTTAGCAGATTTTAAAGATAGGGCAGAGCTTAATTTTGGGGAAATGTAGAGTCTATATTTATTAGGTAGGAGGAGGAAAACTCGGATTTAATTGCAAGGGTGACAGCACCTTTCCAGTGTGTCAGTCCCTGCTGTCAGCATGCCTGTCTGGGTTTAGAGATACAGTTGCAACCCTGGTCTCATTTAAAAGGAAAGAAGTAGTGCAAATGGACGGTAAAGCAAACACTCATTTTCAAGTTGCTTTTCTGTTCCAAAAAGCAAGGTGGTTTTGGCTTTGTTTTGTTTTCTTTCTTCTAGTGAGGTAAGATCCTTCTCTGAAACAAGGATGTAGTGAATGTGATCCGTGTGTTGCTGTGTGCCTTGTGACAACCTGTGGCATTGGCAGAGTAAACCCAAGTTGTGCCACTTGGCTTGGGGGATGCTCTGGACACCTGCAGCTTGGTGTCAGTGTGTGGCAGCAGCTAATAGAGCTGCCTCTTTGCTGGAGTAGCTTGCAAAAGGCATTGCAAAAAAAATGTCAGGAGTGTATTGACAGCTCTCAGGAAAGCAGGAAAGGAGCAAAGCCAAGATGGGAGGCGTTAGAAATGACTGAACGCTATGAAATGTTGTCCTGATTAAGGCACACTAAAGAAATGTGTCTAAGTGATGGACTTAGCTGTAAAGACTTTCTTCCTCCATCACAGAGTAGCTGCAGTCTGGCACTTCACACACACAGGCTTCTTTCTGCTTTTGGATTCTTGCAGGGAAGCCTGAAGGAGCTGCTGAAGAGGCTAAAATGATACATGGGCAGTTGCTTTTCAGTGTGAATCAGGCTGGGGTGAAACCTGCTGGTTCCCTGAGACTGCAGTGGTTTCTCCTTGGGGAATGCCTTGATGAAACAGCCTGTTTGGTCTCTCTGGAAGCATCTTCCTCCCTTTGGCTTCTTCCACTTGTCTCACTGTACCAATGTCCCTGCAGCTTCCCTGCCTGTAAATGGAGCAGTTAAGCAGACTTGGTGGACAAAACGGCAGAGAAATGTTACAAATATTTCTAAAGTTCAGTTGTATTTTCTTTTTTTGTTGTTCTCCTATTCTGTATCTAAATACAAACAAAAAATGCTGGTGGAGGGTCAGGCGAAAATTACTAGACATGCCACTCCTGGGTAAAAGCTTTTGAAGTTATTTTTGCCAATTTTGAGAAACCAGCTGCAGCTGCTGTCGAATAGTTTGTTTCAAAATAAACTTCTGCAAATATTCTTTCTGTCCTTTGAAAAGCAAACAGTCTGTTGATTCTAATGCCCATGTCAGCATAGTGCAAGCAGGAGGAAGCCTGAAAGGTCAGGCCTTCATGTGATTTGTATTTTTAAATACTGTCAGAGATGTAATCCCTGTCTATTTGATGAGAAAACTGTCCAGTTAAAGTTGACTTTTGTTGCTAGAGAGGAGAATGTGGCTTGTTCTCAGCTCAAAGTAGGGATTTGACCAGCTCTGTATTTTATAGGACAGGATCCTTCATCTTGTGCCACGTGTTGGAGCTACACCATCGATATCCCCCATTTCCCTTCCTTCTCCTTTCTTTAGTTATAAACTAATATTAATGAAGAGATTTGCATGTTTTTGGTCAAGTTGAATGCACAATGTAGACCAAGTGCATTCTACCTTCCCCCTTTTCCTGGCACCTGGTGGTTTGTTGAGCATTGCAGGCAAAGGCAGCGGTGGTTATGTCACCTTTGGCTTTTTGGCAGCTGCTCATCCATACCTGCTTGTCCATACCTTGGTGTGCAGGCTGTGTGTGCTTGTCCTTCTTTTAATTGTAAAGTCAGATGGTGGTGTTTATGCTTTGGTGCTGTTCCTGTAAGGAGAATCTGGGCTGAGGATCTTGGCAGAAAGTGTGACTGCTCAGAAGTATGTGGTGCTGTTAGACAGCAACAAGGCGGGTTTGAGTTGGCTTGAGGATGTGTATAGAGATGTGTGTGTAGATATATGTGTTTTAACTCTGCCATCCTTGCTAAAGCTTGAAGTTGTTGAGGATGTTTTGCTGAAGTTGACCATGGGGTCATCTTTTGGTTCAGCACTGCAGTTGGGTACAGATCAGCTCTGGTTGGCTAGTGGGTGTGATGCTGCTGCTGCAGTGCTCCTTGTCTGTCTGTCCAGGCTCCTCCCATCTGAACTGGCAAAAGTTTGTTCCTTAGGGCCATGTTTGGCTGGGCCTGTGCTTTTCTGCAGCCTGATGTTGGGGTCATGGTGTTGTAGCTAGACACCATCTAGAGAAATACCAGCCTTGATGAGACTTTGACTGGATAGGCAATTCAAAACTGGAAACACACTGTGATCTCTGCCCAGCCAGCGAGTTAGCAGCATGTTTGCTCTGGCTGTGTTGGTCTCAAAGTTAGGATGGATGACAGTGCTGCTGTGGGTCCATTCAAAGCCAGTCCTTATATGTCTTGCTTTTGTCTTGTTAAGGCTACAGTACCTGTCAGACCCTTAATACTGAGCTGTAAGGAGGGCAGAACACAGCAGCCCACATGTTGTTTGGGACTTTTTAGCAGGACCAAGAGGCCCTTGTAGCCTAAAACTGTATCAGTTTCCTTCCTTCTGGAAAGAATTTTAAAATAGCTTCATATGGGCTCTAAAATTCCTTCTTTCCTGCTTATTTTGGTTTGTATTATACTGTTGGAGCTGCTTTCTCCATGAGAGGCTGGCTGGAGAATAGTCGTTCAGGAACTGCCAGTCGTGAGAGCTGGATTTCTGTAGCCGTGGGATGAGCCCTCCCTCCTGGGGAAGGTGAGCCAGGAGCAGGGCTGGCAGAAAGGAGTGTGGTTGCGGTGTTGGGTTTTGCTTTTCAAGCTCCCAAAGCCTCCAGAGCTCGGCAGAAGGAGCTTGTTTTTATATTGAAATAATTATGCTTGTAGTTGGTTTAGACACATACGTACTTGTGGCTTTAGTGAGCAAAAGTATGAGAGGCAGTTGTGTTGAAAGATGACTTCTGTTGTGCTGTAGAGGCTGCTTTTTCTTTTTCTATTGAAAGAAACAAAATTGAGACTATTTCTTTAGAATTGTAGTGGCCTTTTTTTTCCTCTCTCTATCTTAAACTGGAATTATTTTGCACTAAAAAGTAGTAAGTAGTGTTTAGAACAGTGAGATTGTAACTGGCTCTTACTTTGAAGGAGGCAGGACACTTGGTATTCACTGTTTTGATATTTTTTTTGGTACTGTTTTCCTGCAAGGCTGCATATTTGTCATGTTTGTGAGCTTGACTGTTACTGTCACGTTTGCAAGTTGCTAATAACATCCTGGTTTCTTAATATATTCTTTGTATTGGCAACATTTTAAGTGATTTATTAGCTTAGATCCCCTTTATTTACTGCTCTGCCACTTCCGAGTTAGCATTTTTGCTGACTAAGCTGTGCAGAGGACACCTTTATGCACAGGGGGGAGATGAGGAGGGAAGAAAACTCAGATCAGGGTGTTTCTTCTCCCTCCTCCTCCCAGGTTGAAATTAGTGAAGCTTCCCGGACACTTTCACTGCTCGCCTGTTGGTTCCTTTAATTAGAACATCTCTGACTCTGAGCTTACACGTCACCTGATTTATGTGTCAGATACAGGCAGAGGTATTTGAGCTGTGAGGCTGTTCAGCACGACTGAAGCAGACAGCCCTGCCTCTGCTGGTCTCCAAATTTCAGTTTCAATTGGAGCCCTTTTTTGACACTGAGAAAATTAATTTACCTGTGTGGCTTTTGTTGGCTTTGTTGTTGTTGTTGTTGTTTGGTGGTGGTTGTTTGTTTTTTTTCTTCCCTATCTTGGACTTGTGAAATGCTGCTGTAGACCTCTTTCCAGGATAACAAACACTGAAACATCTAATTATGGATCAGTCTCTCATTCCAAGCATCACATGCTCGTGGGGCTTTCTGATACATTGCGCAGATCCTTCAAACCACTGACCTTTGCCGAGTGCCCTTGGCTGTGCCAGCAGAGAAGCTTGCTGGCAGCCCAAAGATGTTTTGTCTGGCATTTGAGCAGAAGGGAAAACTTACTGCTGGTGGAAAGAGATGAGAGGGCAGAAAATGCAATGTGTGCTGAGGCTTGAGATGTGTCTGGCATTGTCTGATGGTGAACGGCCGTGGCAGTTTGTTCTTCTGTGTTGAAAGGTGACGTTAATGTTGAAAGCTCAGGGGGTTAAGCACAAATTGGGCAGTCGTTGCAACAGCTCTGTTGTCAGCTGTGGTTTGCTGGCCACGTGCAGCCCTTTATTAATTGGACTGTCCCATGAATAAGCAGTTGGACACAGCCTTACACGTGCAACTCTGTGCAGTCCTGCCGTAGCAGAGCAGCCGGATGTCACAACTTGCTCCCGATTGCTCTCAGCAGGTAAAGGAAACACCTACAGCTCTGGAAGACACAAGAGCTGAGTGGAGGGAGCTGGGGGTGATGTGTGTGAAGGGTGCATGATTTGTGATGCCGGAGCCTTAAAGGCAAAAATAGCATAATTTATAATAGTAAAAGTGAAGGCTTCTGCACTGCACTACGCCTTTGCATGCTGCCAGTCTGTAGTGAATGGAGGAGTAGTTTGCTTACAGATGACAGGCAGGAATGAATAAGCACTTAAAGTTTTGGTGCTGGAGAAACAGCTTTTTCATCTGGGCCTCCAAGAAAGTCACGTAGCCCCTCTTCTCAGACTGTCACATGCTGCTCTGAATAAAAATGGTAGGAAGCATAAAATTAAGACTCTGCATCCTTCGTCCTCCCTCTGGAGTTCACTGTTCTGCTTTTGCCGTGCTTGAGGACTTGTGACCAGGGCTGTGTGCAGATTTTATGGAGAGAAGGATCCTTTGGCTGCCTGGTTTTTACTCCCATCAACAGGATGAGGGATTCAAAGAACGATCCACCCCATCAAACTTCTTCACCAGCGAGGAACATCTGGTCAGCATGGGCTAGGAGATGATGTAGGCATGGGCTCCTGCTGGGAGTGAGTTGAAGTGCTACGTGCAAGAGTGCAGCTGGAAGGTGACTCAAGTGAGTCAAATTAGGTGTTTATCCACGCCAAAATGTGAAGCTGTTTCTCCTTTTGGCTAGTGGGTGGTTTCCTTTGTGCTAATGGGGTGGATTGCCCCAGGAGTGTGTTGTGTGGTTGTCTTTAGCATGGATGTTTCACAGAGGGGAAGGATGGACCCATCATGAATTTCGCAGTTGAAACAGTGGCTGATATAAATGCAGCTTTCCTTGCTGACACAGAGTGCTTGGAACTGTTGGTAAATTGTTTTCCTAGTCCAATAACAGATTTTTATCCCAATTGCTAATTTTGCCTTACAAAACTACCAAAAATGCAGGCTGCCTTTGAGGAGTACATCCAACTGCTAGGATTTTTGAGATTCATAAGAAAACTGTTGCAGTTGAATTATTTTAGGCATGTAATGCAGCCCTGATGCATTTTTTTTAAAGGTAAACATACTTTTAAACATCTTTTTAAAGATCTTTTGAAGGTGAAATGGAAGAATAAGCATATTAATTTTGATGAAACTACTATCCTTTGTGGTATCTGGACAACTCTGGAACTGAACCTAGAGCTGCTCCCTTCTGCTTTCTTTCTTTTCTCTGAGGTAATGTACCTCTGTTTTGTTTTCGTGGGACTTCCTTAGAAGACCTTAAATATCTTAGTGGTTGGTGTTTTGCAATGGGAGGTGGCATTGCTTTTTTTTTTTTTAGTTCCTGCCTTTCTCCCCTCCTCCTCCCCCTTTCTTTCTTCCCCAAAGCTGCTGCTTGGAGTACTTCTTGGACTTGCTAAGACTGGACTTCCTGGTCCAGTGAGGAAACATTCAGAAGGAAAAAGCTTCTCATGGTAGGAAGTTGAATACACGTAGTGCTGTTAATTAATACTATTGATTGCCTGCTTGGTGCTTAATGATAAGCTGTACGGAGGCTGCATATATCTGAATTTATGTGACTATGCTGTGTGTTCAGGCCTCCTTTTCTCCATATAAGACCTGTTGTGTGACAAAATTTACACCCTCAAATTGTAGTGAATATTGCTCTACCTCCTTTATACTTCTTGTGTAGAGTGGGTCCCATGTTCTTTTCTCTTGAAAAGTGGTGATGAGGATTCTGTGAGCCATAATGGTCAAGTCCCTGTTGGACTTGGTCTTTACTGAAGCTGTAAATCTGATCATAGAGAGTGTGGTACTTGAGCAGGCTGAAGGCACATCTTATCCAGTGTTCTGCTGGATAGCAAGTAGTAGGAGATGTTTAGGGCTGTTAAGAAGCAAAAGAGATAACCCAAGATGAGTACAGAGTAATAGAATATGTATTGGATGAGTAGATAATTCTTGCCATTATGATGCTTGAGAATCTGGATGCTTTGGTTGGCTTGGATGCCCTACCTGAGCTCTGCAGAACATGAACATGTGCAAAAGTGCAGGTAAGGAAGGCCACACAGACAAATGTACAGTAGGAAGCCTGAGGGTGACATGAAGTTTAGGGTAATTTGCTGCATGCAGATATTTTGTGGATGCCAGTTTCTGTGAATAGGGGGTTTGTAAACAGTTCAGAATTGTTCCAGGTAAAACTTGAGCACCCTGTAGAGAGAAGCAGAGAGGACTGTCCCAAGCTGCATAATTTTGCAGCTCTTCGGTTACTCATTCCTGTGTGTGGTGTTTTGGGGAGACGAGATTCAC
Source organism: Chaetura pelagica (assembly GCF_000747805.2). NCBI lineage: Eukaryota > Metazoa > Chordata > Aves > Apodiformes > Apodidae > Chaetura > Chaetura pelagica. The sequence continues at coordinate 418,048 of NW_009954532.1, read as the reverse complement.
TTGGCCTGATAACTATGGGGTTGAGGGATAGAATTGTATGTTTGAGGACACAGAATGATAGATTGGATTGGGTTGGACCTCTAAAGGTCATCTAGTCCAACCCCCCTACAATACGCAGGGACATCTCCCACTAGACTAGGTTGCTCAAAACCCCATCAAGCCTGACCTTGAATGTCTCCAGGGGTGGGGCCTCCACCACCTCTGTAGGCAACCTATTCCAGTGATCGACCACCCTCCTTAAAGAACTTTTTCCTAATGTCTAACCTAAATCTACCCTTTTCCAGCTTTAAACCATCACCACTTCTCCTATCATTACACACCCTTGTGAACAGCTCTTCCCCAGCCTTTTTACAGGCCCCTTTCAGGTATTGAAAGGTCCCTATAAGGTCCCCATGAAGCCTCTTCTTCTTCAGGCTGAACATCCCCAACTCCCTCAGCCTGTTCGCATCAGAGAGGAGCTCCAGCCCTCTGATCATTTTATGATTTAGAAGCTTCAGAGGTGGTGTTGTACATTCCTTTAACTCCACAGCTGGGTTACGACGTCCTGCTTCTGACCTGCGGTGTGTGCTCAGATGCAACTGTTGTGTTGCACCTTGCAATGCTGAGGAAAGAAGCACGTGCTGGAAATAAATCTGTCCTCTGTTCTGATAAGGTAGGCTACAGGTTTTGTGTAGTGAAGGTGGAGTGGAACCTCACTGGCATGGGGAAGATCACCTGTCTTCAGCTGAATCAGCTTTGTAACGACTGCCCTACTTCCTGAATTGCTGCAGAGGAAGGATGTGATGTTGACACAGAAGAAAGTTTATAACGTGTGTCTAGGGGCAAGGTCAGCAAAGCAGATGTCTGATTGTGAAGGTTACACATTTGCCATGTGCTCTTCAGATCCTGAATCACCGTGACAGCAGAAGTGACTTAATAGTACTGGTGTCTGGGGGGAAGAAAAACCTGAAACTTTACAGACCCAAATTAGAAGACGGAGGATTAGAACAGACGAGCGATGTAGAGTTGCGTTTAGTTAGGGAAGGGTAACATGATGGGGCAGAGTGGAATTTGTATTTGCCTCATTAAATTTAGCACTTGCTTACCTAACAGTTTCGCCGGGGTGTAAACTTGTGTGTTCCCCATGGCTTGGTGACATAAACTTTGTCTGCGCCGCTGCAAGTGCTGTGATGTGGAGATTCAGTTTCTGAACTGGGTTGTGAAATGGAGTATTTTTTTACATGGATTTAATCACCGCCCCTTCCCCCCCTCCCCCAATCATTCTTACTTTTTTTTTTTCTTTGAAAACTGCTCGTTTGTCTTTGCCTTTGTCTGCTTCAAACATGCCTCCTGTGTGTGTGGCATAGCTGAAATTTTTATGAACAAGAATGTAAACACCAGATCGGCACAAGACTTGCAGAAGAACGCTGTAGCTCGGGTGCATCATCTGTTTGTTATGTAATCTGATATAATGGAAGCGAAATAGAAACCAGATGTCAAGGCAGAGCAATTACAGTTTTTCATCTGTGAGTATTACAGTAAATGTACTTTGTATTCCTTCCCCCCCTCCCTGAATATATGGAGTTTTATTTGTTGGGGGGTTGGGAAAGTGCTGCAGGGGACTTCAGAGCTCTCAGCATGGTTCTTGCTTAAAGAGTTTGTTGTTCAGTACTTGTGTTCCTTCATGTGATTAAGGTCTGTGTGCTACTCCAGATCTGTGAGCCAGTGTATTTCCAGTTTCAAATGAACTGGACAAAGCTGCTTGGTCCTGGGAGACCCCCTCTGCATGTCCAGCTCTCTGGGTTGTATGGTCAAGCTGCAGACTGGCACTAAATTTAGCAATCAGAGTGAAGCTGCTTTACTCACCGTGCTTGATTAAGGTTTGCAAGAAAATCCTATCAAAATGTGTTTGGTGCAGACTCTGCTGTGGATTCCTCAGCTGCAGAAGCCTCTGGGAGGAGAGCAGATGGGAGCTGTGGTCAGCTAGTTTTCTCAAATTCACTCTGTGACTAGGAGGATAAAAGGGAAAATGGATAATCATTGATCCCTTCTGTGAGGAAATGGATTCTTCCACTGCTAGTTTATCCAAGAGGTTTATCTTGTCTGTTTTCCATTAAATAAGGCAACCTTTGGTTGAGAGAGGGATCGATAAACATCTATGTTCATATGCATCCTCACAAATACATATATACGTGATCTCACTGAGTGGTAGCTGACTTTAATTTTCCTCTTTCTTCCTCTCGTTTTTAGCCTCCTATTGTATTGTTGTTTGTTGTTGTTGCTGCTGAAGGTTTATTTTCTTCCCTTCTGTGTTGCTCTGGCTGGTGAAGCTCAGAAGCCAGCAGTACCTTGCTGATGGAGCTCATGCTTGGAAGAAACCACAGGGGCTGGAGTTCTTCCCTGGGAGTGGGAGCTGTGTCAGGCATCCCAGCTGCATCCTGCAGGCCAGGTTTGGCACAGCTGGTTTACAGCTCCCTCGGTGTGCTCCTTCACTGAAGGCTGAGTGTGTGTTATGGATGAAGCTTTCATGTTCCACTGAATAAAAATCCTTCTGTTCTGCACTGACAGCTTTTTGCTGGGTGGCTGCTGCGTAGCCAAGCTTAGGTGCTAAACAGGCCTTTACTTTCTGTGTCTCTGTGAGGAGTAATGATTCAGAAATCCTTCTTGAAGCTGGTATCTTCATTTATCTATTAAGTAGAGCTAACTTCAAGAAATTCTTACGTTGGTTGTGTGTTCCAGCCAAAAGAAATGCTGGGAGTGAATTAAAGATTCTTGTTTCTTTTAAACAGCAAGTTTCTTCCTTCAAAATCCAGCAAAAAAAATTAAAGAATGAGGATAAGAGATAAATGTGAACACTTACAAATAGCATCCTACCCATACCACCTCTGGAAAGAGGATTTGTGTTCATTACATGTGGTTACTGCTTAGCTCTGCTATCACCAAGTAAAGATTTTGTCAAGTTCCAGTGAGGAGGGATGTGAGCTTATGTGTGAAGAAGTTGTTAATATTCGTGAAGAAGCCACGCTTGGAAAGGAAAACAGTGGGTTCTTCCATTCCTGGAAAACCAGTGGCAAGATGGACTTTGTCTCAGGGCTCAAGGCTTTCATAGCTGGTGCCCTGCAAGTTGCTGGAGGGTGAGCAAGCAGCCTTTTGAAAATGAGACCGTCACCCTGTGAAGTGGTGATGAGCCTTGATAATAATGAGTGCTGTACCTGGGCTGCTGGAGACTAAGACAGAGGAGACTTCGGGAGTTGGTGGAGTTTAACTTTTGTTCCAATTACCCTAAAGAAATACATGCTCAAATTTGAATCTATGTTGTCTGTACTGAGTGAGCATGGCTGGTACAGAAGGTGGCAAACATGAAGGAAAGGGTGCTGGGTGGGATGAAAATGGTCTGTGTTCCTTGTATGCTCTTCAAAAACAAAATGCAAAATCCTCCGGAAAAGTTCTGATGGGAACAGATACTTGACTGTTAAAAGGTGTTTGGTTGTTTCCTCCTGTAACTTGTCTGTGATCTGAGTATTAAGATTCAACCTTGAAATACTAATTAGCAGTGTGGCTTGTATTGTAAGCTTGTACAGTCTGCCTCTTGTCTCCTGCTGCTGCCTCCACTCAGGATGAAGTTCCATGATAGAGTCTACTCCTCTGAATTGAAGACTTAACTGTTGAAGACTCTTTCTTTCCTTCTGCATGAAGCACTTACAGATAACTTGCGAGCTGCAGGGAAGCTGCAGGACCTCTTGCACTTGTGAAGTCCTCGAGATGACGGTGAAGCCAGACCTGGAATAACTTTTGAGATGGAGACTGTGGGGCCCAGCATGAGTCCCCAGGGTCAGAGAATGTCCCTGGCTGAAAGTGACCTCCAAGATCATCCAGTCCAGCCTTAGACCTAACAGTGCAAGCTCACCACTGGACCATGTCCCTAAGCACCAGGTCCACCTGCCATTTAAATGCATCCAGAGATGGTAACTACACCACTTCCCTGGGCAGTCTATGGAGAACATCCCCTCAGGTTAGCTACTGTGGACATTTGGCCAGCTCAGTTACAAAAGCACTTTGCTGCAAGTAATGCTGCTGTTCTCTCTTACATGGTTGCTCTGCAAGGCCAGAAGATGGGGAAGTTCAGTAGCTTGGTCCATGTAAACACCTCTCGAGCTGTGCTGGCGCTCGCATTACAGAAACTGGACCCTCCAATAACAGGTCTTAATTGTTGGCCAGAGTGTGCTGGTAGACAGAAATGACTTTTTCCCAGTGATTTCCTTCTTAAAAGTAAACGTCCAGTGACTTACAAGTGACTCAAGGAGAAGCTGTGTTTGGTTTCTCTGCTGTGGCACCTTGGCATTGGTTGTGCCCAGCCTCCGTGACCTTAATTCTCAGCCAAGGGAACCCAGTTGTGTGGCGTGTTTTCTGGGGACAAAAATACTAGCGAGTCACATGTCACCAGGAGTTCTTACTATAAAAACAGCAGCTCTGCTGACAGCGACCTTCAGCATGGCTGTGAGCATCCGTGGGGTTATTTTTAACCTGTCTGGGTGAATTTCCAATACAAAGGCTGGTGCCAATCCTGTGCGGATGCTTTCCCAAAGCCTTATCTTCTGCTTTCTAGTGTGGTGACACATCAGAGGGAACAGCTTGTTTTGGGGTTGGGCTGTGCTTTTATGTCTGGGGTACCAGGGGGGAAAAGTACTTCAGCTCTCTTACTGCTGCATGGAATTTTCACAAGGGATTGTTTTAAAAAGCTGAGTCTTAATATATCTTTTTTTTTTTTTTTTTTTTGAGAAAAATACCTTAATCAGGGTTTAAAAATAGATGAAGGCTGTACTTTGACTAGGTTGCTGTGGCACTGACGTCACTATCTGTGACAATTATCTGTGTACAGATTTTTTCCCCTGTTGACTAAGGCTGTGTTTGCACAAATGGGATATTTCTGTTCACCTGAAGCAAAGCGAGCAATGTCTCTGCTCAAGTTGTGTCCTGGTACTTAGTGTTCTTGAAGTCAGGCTTTCTCTCCTGTTTCATTTTTATAAACCAGCAGGGATATTTTTTTTTAATGTGTTGGAGGATAGAGATGTAGGTGTTTGGTGCCTCAAAGGCTTAGGGTTTGGTGGAGAAGCACGCTGCTAGAGCAAGGCTGGACTTGACTTGGACTTGGAGAGGGATAACATAAGGTATAAATGGGTCCTTACTGGATGGCTTCATTATTACATAGATAATGGATATTCTACAAATAGGAATTAGAGAAAATGTGTCCTGCAAATGTGAAATAGAAATGAAAAAGAGAGCAGTTTCAGACCAGCACCGTTTTGAGTGCACCATCTGTATTTCTCTACTATTTGGCATTTAAATTATTTTATTCCGAGTTGTTGCTGTAATTCAAACTGATTTATTTTTTTAAACTTTATTTCAAAGTTAAAAATCTTTTTTTTATGGGGAGGCTGAACACAAAGCTGTTGATCTATCACATATCACTTGGATATTCAGGTGCTGGAGCTTCTCGGAGCCTCTCTCCTCAAAGCAACACTTGGGGTTTCCCTGGCCCTGGATCCAACTGTTTGCAACAATAGCAGAACTTGCTAAGTACTTTTCCATAAGCACAAAGTCTAAAATCCAACTTCTGGAGCACGTAGTTTCCCAAAAGCAAATTTTTCAGGACGTACATGCAGTTGAAATGAAAGGGCAGAGAAGCAATACTCTCTTAAGTAATTCTGTTAGGAGCAATGTATATAGTCAGTGTGACTCTAGTGTATCTGTGCAGAACTTGTCTCTTGCCCTCTCACGCTGCTGCGTAAGGGAGTATGTGAAGCAGGAAGAGATGTTGTCATTCCCTGATGGCTCGTGTTTGTGGCAGAAAGTGTGATCTGCAGTGGAAGAGCTCTGACTCACCAGAGGAGGCTGCTGATGGCCAGACAAGAGGGGTTAGTGTTTCAGCTGCTTGCCTCAGCTCTGCTGCAAGTGCAGCTATGCACAGTCCGAGCAGGATCCAGAGCAGCTGCAGCTCAGCCTGACCTTCTAGTGCAGATTAAAATGACTGCTGGGTTACATTTTTCAGAACTGGGGCTGTACACTGCTGTGGCAGGAGGAAGCATTCTGCATCCCTCTGTGGGATCAGGTGCTGCAGTTGGTTAGGGATGATACCATTTTGGATGTCTTTGCTCTTGAGCATGAAGCTCCTGTAGGTTTTCCAGGGCCCTCATGATCATCTGGAAAGCTAAGTGCTGCTGCACTAAGTCAGTCCTCTTCGTATGCAGCAGTTCAGATCAAACAAATGACAGGTCCCAGAATACCACTGCAACAGGTCAGGTTGCACTTAAGACTCAATGGACAATGCTGTCTGAATGCACCTGTTGTTTATACTTCCATTTGCTGTTTCTTTACCTTTCTTTGACTAGAAAGGCAGACCGAAGGGTGGGGAAAGAATAAAGAGATGGGTAGACTCTTAAGCATATCAGCAGATGGAGGTAGGATAACTGGATGTTTAAATTATTTGTTTTTTAAGTGTTTTAAATCTAAATGGAAAAGGTTTTCACTGTAAAACCTTCTAGCATACTTGTCTTTCCTTCTGGGGAGCTTAGAAGAATCTTGCCGATGAGCTCAACGCACTGACCTTTTCACAGAGTGAATTCTTGATTTCGTTTAGAGTCTTTGCTTTGGTGTTTGTGTTTTTTTTTCTTCTGCAAACATACAAACCTTTCTAAGAAAAGCTGAACATTCCACTCCGCCCCCACTGTGTCACTTTTGAAGTACTTGGGCAGATTAGAAATCTAAAACCTTTTGAAAGATTTAACCTTTTCTATGGGAATTCTGGATTTGCTGCTTGAAACAGGAGGAGAGCAACTCTGGCCCTGGTTTATTATCACTCTCTGGTCTGGGGTTTTTGCATGTGTTTGTGTGCAAGCAGGAGCAGCTCATGGAGAAGAGGTGCTGAGGCTGTGAATGTAATGCTTCTTATAAATCAAACTGACTGAACTTAAAGCCCTTAAATGCTTTACCTGAGCAACAAAACACTGACGCTGCAATGCATCATCATAAATTCCCCAAATACAACCTGAAAGGGGCTTAAAACATGAGGGCTGTAAGAAAGGACGTACCCTGTGGTGCTGACTTGAATATGCAGTGTGACTGAGAGGGAGGCTGCTGCATTGGTAAGGTGGGACTTCTTGATCATTCTGGAAAGATTCAGAGCAGTCAAAACTTCAGCATGAGTTAAACAAAATGCTGAACGAGTTCATGTACTGGAGGGGTGTAGGGGACTGTGTTGATCAGCAAATTCATGGGAGTTGGTGTCTTAACAAAAAGACCCATACCCACCCAACCCTAACTATGAAATCATGTTTCCAAGCATGTCTTAAATGATTTGCCTCGAACAAGTTGAAGAAAATCCACCCTGGAGTTTGTATGTCTTTGAACCTCCTACCAGTTGTGCATTTAGGTTGATTTTTATGGAAAAGTTTTAGCTACTTCTAGAGATGCTAAGGCTTCTGCTATTGTAATACCTGATTAAACAAACCAAAAGAAGGCTTGTCATAGACTGTGTACCTGCCCTGCTCTGTAGGTGAGAGCTGTTCCAAGCTGAACAAAATACTGGGCCCCACAGGGCTGTCATCTTGTTGAACTGAATGTAGAAAATAGAGGAAACATCAATAGCTTCCTTGTTTCCTGCCCACAGGACAAGCTAAAGGTAAAAAAGTGCTCTTAATCTGGAAACTTGGGATATGGTGGTTAGTTGAAGCTCAAAAGAAAAGGAGCTTCAGATCTTAGCCACCAGATCTTTGGTATTGTAACTGTATTGGGCAGGAGTTTTTAAGTTGGGAAGTGAAAGGCTTGTGGTCTAGGCTCCAAAAAGTTCATCATCAATTCCATCCTTTGGTATGAGGATTTTGTTACATGGAGAGTTTGCTTGTTGATCTCACTGATGAGAGGGCTGAAGGCACAACTTGGAAGGATTTCTCCCATTTCTAGAGATCAGGTAGGTCTGGTCTCAACAGCTTGTGCTGTCATTAGCTGTGGTGCAGCTTCCCTTTGTGCTACAAGCTTTAAATTTGGAAGGTGTCCTCTTATATCCATCATACCCCAGCCCATAATCATGCAAGTTCATCAAGTGACTCTGCAACCCACACATCAGGTCTGTATCTGCCCATCCTGAAAAACACCAACACCCCTTTTCCAGTGTCTGGCCTGTATAATCCTGATCCCCAAAGGTGCAAGTCTAGGAAGGGTCACTTTGTCCACATCTGGAAAAGAGCATCCCAGCACCACCTTGTGTTGCAGAGCTTCTCAGGGCTTGGAGTTGTCCAGCTGTTAGCTGGGGCCAAGTGTATTGGTGCAAGCAGAGAGAAAACCCCTTTGTTTTATCACAGCTTTTCCAAACTTTGCTCTTTCTCACTGGAAATGTGAATTCAATGATGTCCTAATATTTGCTGGGGATTTTTTGGCGTTGCTTTTCTGCCGGGTGAACTGTAGAGTGAAGGATTCAACACACCTCCTGCTATTAATCTATGCAAGGTGAGCTGTCAAGTTCATCCTGTGGGTTTTTCCCCTCCCAAACCAGCCAAGACATACTGTGTGTTTTGCACGCAAGATCATACAACCTCCAGTGAAAACAGGCAAGAAAGTGCAATTTGAAGGGATGCATTTGATCCAATATAGCCAGCTGATTTTCTGTCCTTTTTATTTCTCCTATCACAACAGCCATTAAACAGTTATGAAGGATTTATTAAAAATTCAAGGAAATGCATATAATTTTATTTCTTTAAAGTAGCAGCATCAAATCAGCTTCTATAATAATGAGGATGTATGTTTGTTGTTTGCTTTTTAAGCCTTGGCCTTCGAGGGGAAATTGTAGCTGGACTAAGGAAAAAAGCCAAGGAGGGGGGTGCTTTGTGGGTTGCTGTTGAAGGGAGCTGATAACTCAAGCTGCTGATCTAAGTGAGGCAATTTTTTAAAGCCTGTGTCTCTGGTGGATGGTACTTAAGGACTGTCAGATTCTGCCTACTCAGACTTTAAGGAGAACATTAATTTTTGTCTCCCACTCTGGCTGTCAGTCTCTTGGCCTCTTCTGGACAGCCTCAGGAGAAAGCCCAGCTCCATGGGCAGCAGCTAAAAGATCCTATGGGCAGGAGAAGCTTTCACATGTGCATAATTGAAAGGTGATGGTGTTAGTTGGACTCGCTCATGTGCCCTTTGACATGTTTGTGGGCTGCACTGTGGAAACACATGGAAATCAGTGGTGGTAAATCTCAAAGATGCTTGTTGTTACGGGAATGCATTTGGCATCTTTGTCATAACTTTTAATTTGTCCTTGACACTGAGACAATAATAAAGGAAAACCACTAGAAACTGTCTTGATTAAAGGCTGATACAGATTAACTTGCAGACTTTGTCAGTTTATCATACGATTACAGTGCTGTGGCAGTCTATTTTCAAATGAGATGTGGGTTTAAATCTGTGAGCCTTTTCAGCCCTACAGGGGAAGGGGGGTAGCTGATGTCTGCTGGCTTCAGGAAGGCATGAAATTTGTTGCTGTCTTCTGAAGCTGTGAAATTAACTGTTTCACTCCCTCATGTTGGGCAGCACGTTTAGCAGATTAGTCACACTGCCTTTTGCATAGCTTTTACCTGGCCCTAGTTCTTCAGCAGGGGGGAAGGGAATACTAACTCTTGTTGTGTGAACAGAGCCTGCTGGTAGAGGACTAAATTTTGGTGCTAATTTCAGATGGTGGATAATGTGCTTGGGGAATGTTTCCCCCAAATTTCACAGTGGATGAAACCAGCTGAGTAAAATGCCGTTATCTCCACTGCTATTCCTTATATGTTGGGATGTTTTTTTCCAAATAGCAATTATTTAAGCTGCATTCACCTGCAGGCTTGCTGCCACTGCTGAAAGTGATGATTTCTCTGTGAGCTGAAGTGTAGCAGAGTCAAGCCGATCATTGAACATCTTGCCCCGAGGCACCTACTGGTTTCTAAAGCTTTGTAATCTTCCCCTGGAAAAGAGGAGGGAGCTCAGAGGAACTGCTGTCCTGTGGCATCATCCATGCTGGGGAAGAGTGCTTGCTTTCAGCCCCCCAAATCCAGCTTTTCCAGTGTGTTGCTTGATGAGTGTCTGGATGAAGGCCCTAAGTGCACTATTTTGGAGACATTAGGTGGATAAGTGTAGTGGGAATTTTTTTCTCTTGCTGAAGAAGGGGTTGGGGCTGGATATTCTGGATGGTTATTAAGGATACGGAGCTTCCTGGACCACGCATCTTTCACTTGAGGATCTTTGTGCCTTGTGTTAGTTACTGAGCACAGCACAGGATGGGCTTGCACAAGGTAGGGCTGTAAGTCTGTGCTTTGGGTATCTGTGGCACACCTGGAATAGGAAGATTTTTAGGGCTGTGCAGGATGCTCAGAGAGTATTTTGGAGAGATGTCATAAGGAGTGAGTAGCTAGGGATATTCTCTTGTGAATTTTAGAAGATGAGGTAGGATGATCTTGGACCAGTGCTGCTTTAGGCTGTTATACTGGTTTGCATCTTACTTTTTTTTTTTTCCTTAGAGATATAACATATTGCCCCTATGCACAATCCTTGCATTTATCCATTTCTTACTCTGAGCATTCATGGAGTGCAGATGTTCATAAAACAGACATTCATGTCTTGAAAGCTCCGCTTGCCTGTGGTGAATGGGAAGCTTTCCCAGGTAGGCTAGAGCTCACCGTAGCTGGTTCCTGAATAAATGAACCTTTCATCATTTCCAGGAGGAGCAGGGGGGGAACCACCACCTTGCTGTGATGGATGCAAAGAGCTCCTTTCCAAACGCCAGCACTTCGCAGGCAGCTGTGGTGCTGTCCTCCCAGCTCGGGGGCTGAACTGGGAGCTCCCTGCAGCAGCCCTTGGCAGCAGGTAGCAGGAAAAGGAGGTGGAATCTAACTATTTGTTGATACCTCTGCAAGCTGGTTGGTGAAGACAAGGATCTGTCTGAATTGAAGTAGTTTCAGTGGCTAATGGGGTTTTCATGATACGTGGTAATTACTGTTGCTGTTAAGTGTGCTTATATATACAAAATACATACAGAACATGCATATATGTACATATATACTTATAGGCATGTCCTGTGCATCAACAAACATCTCATCTCCATAGCCTGTTTGCCTGGGGGGCACTGTGGCCAGCAGGGACATGTGCAGGAACAACACTGGTTAAACACAACAGCTCCTTTTCAGACAGGTATTTGCATACAATCAGCTGGGGTTGACTTGAGCTTTTTGAACATAAAGGGGAAAGAAAAAAGCCTTCTGGGTGCTTTGTGTTGGGATACAGACTGTGAAGAGGCCAGTGCCTGCTGAGGCTGCAGCCGAATGTTTGTGGAGTCTGCCTTGGCTTGGAGGTGGAACCCTTTATGGCTTTTTGGGAAAGCAGCTTTCAGGCTCAGAGGGTGTGATAGTGAATATTTAGGGAATTCTGTTCAGCTCGGCCTGCTGTTTCAGTGCTGGCTGGTCAGTCGAGACCCTCTAGGATGGCCAGAGGAGAACCTTGTGGACCCCAGAAGACATTAAGGGAGTGCATGTATGTTCCTGGCCAATGCAATGCCCTTTGTTTAGTTATTTTGCTTAAAATCGATGAAAAATAGCCTCTAGCTTATCTGGGGGAATTTAGGAATGTTTAAGCCACCACAAGACCCTGCAAAGTGTCCGTTCTTCCCGCATCTGTTCAAAGGCACTGGTGTCAATCTGACCTTACTGACTGTAGGTTTGGGTATTAGACCTCTGACCTGTCATCCTCTCCATGGGGCACAGCCTTGCAATTCAGCTGTGCTTTTCCCATCACATCTTGGAATAAGCTCCTGGTCCAAGGTGTTGACTTTTGAACTAATTGCAAAAGAACCTCCAAAGTTTTTTTTCCCTCTACTAAGCTAATGTGGTGCACTGATGCCTTGACTTGATGAGGGGAGTTTTCTTCAGCAACACCCAGTATTAACCATTTGCATAGGGTTGTTTGCTACTGGTTTTATATGTATCCCCTAAAAGCTCTAGAAAATAAACATCTCAGTGGTGCTGTTGCAGGATAGAGAGCCAGGACTTGCTTTAACTCTTGTGGAATGGACTTCCAGTCTCAAGATGGAGCAAAGAAAGGAGGTTCAGCTGTGCTCTTCCTGAGCAGTGAGAGCTGTGGGCTTCCTACCTCTTTCTTCTGGTCTATAACAGTAGAGAAACGAGTTGTTAAAAGCAGAGCTGAATGCGGTGTGCTCATTTTTTTGGTTTGTGCTCATTGCTGTTGGCTCTTCTGTAGTCCAGAAGAGTTATCCAAGCTGAACAGGAGGGGAGTTAGGAGGAGAGAAGGTATTCCTGAGTGTATCCCCCCAGTGCTCTCAAGCTTCAGTTGCAACAGAGCCATAGACAGTGTTGCTCAACAGGCAGGCAGCTCTTGAGGTAAGCATTGATTTTGCAATGCACAGCTAGCAAAATAAAACTGGGTAAATCGCTGGTGGGAAAACAAAGGTTTGGGGGTGGTTTGGATTTTTTCTTTTTCTAGTGCTTCTGTCTGTGGGTAAAAGTGAATTTTCAGGGCCTCAGGCTCTTGAGTGTATGCTAACCAGGATCCAGCTTTGGTTCTCCAAGTTGTGACTCCATTTTAAAATGGAAACTTGGTAAGGAATCTTTGTGCAGGGGACACCACCCATACTATAGGGTTAATCTGCATCTTTGTGGTCCTGCTCTGGTGAAGCTGTGAAAATCTGATCAACCTAAAAGGGATCAGGTGTGCCTTGATGATGCCCAATAAAACAAAGCACTCACAGGTGTGGGGAGCAGCTTGATTGTTTCTTTTCTGTTTATAGCAGCTTTTCAGCCTTCATTTGCTCCCCTGTTGTTGAAGAGGGTGTTGTAGTGCAGCAGGCAGAAGAAGATGTGCCTCCAGCCCTGTGTGCAGCTCCTCGGGTGAGGATGGCAGTGGTGGTAGAGGCAGCTGCCAGCTCTGTGTAATAAGTAAGTGCAAGAAGAGGCTTTTTTCTTTCCTGCAAGGGGTTGGGGAGGAAGGGCAGGTTGTCTGCACTGAGTTTTGTTTGGGGGCTGGTGTTAACTGCAAAAGCAGGTTTAGCTTTGATCTATGCCTGTGTATTTCAGCACTAACCGTTGTTGTAGTGAGTTGTGTTTATCGTGTACCTTTGACCACCCTACCCACTGATCTCTGCCCTCTCACCAGCTATTTCTGGTGCTCCCAGCCTCTGAGCAGCAGCAGCCCCCAAAAGAAGGCTGCCTCACACGTGGTGGTTTGTCTGCTCACTGCTGGTGTGGATTTCTCATCATCTTTAAAAAAGTAGAGTTGCAAAGCTTCTCTCAATATTCAGGGCTCGGTCCTGCACGGGGCTGTGTAAGGCAGGCTGGTTTGCAACCCTGCAGGAAGAAATGTTAAAGTCCTGCAGCACTGAGAAGAGAGAGGTGATCAGCTTCAGACATACTGTGTTTGCTTCCAGAGCACAGTGTAGCTGTGTCTTCTCTGCAGGGATACAGAAAGGTAAGGATCCATTTGCAGGAAACAGGTAAGATTGAAGTAGAAATGATAACTGTAAAAGAAGCAGCCTGGTCATGGGAGGTGTCCCTACCCATGCAAGGGGTTTGGAACTGGGTGACCTTGAAGGTCCCTTCCAACCCACACTGTTCTGGGATTCTATGATTCTATGAAATTGGACTGTCTTTTCCAAACCCAGAATCTGGATACTGAGTTGCTTAAACAAGGATTTATAGCGAGTGAAACTGAAAAGATTGGCTTTATGTTTATTTTAAACCACAGAAGAATAGCGTGGCAGGAGATTAGTGCTCTGCTCTGTGTCTGCACACAGCTGCACCCGAAGGCTCTGCAGCTGTATTTTCTGCACAGCTTCCCAAAACTCACCTAGAGCCCCCAGTTAAAGACCTTGCAGCTGCTAACAGCTCTGCTGTTTGATAGCAGCTGCTCTATTGACAAGTGCATTTTTATCCTGGGAGATGCTGGTGGAGTGGAAATGAGCAAGAAACAACTGTTGTTGTAATCTGGGCCCTGCAGATCAGTTACTGGGAGAACAAGGCACTGGCTTGTCTGTGGCAGCACCCACCTTGGGCTGTGCTTGCTATAAATAGCTGCAAGGCTGAGCAGCAGTGTCCTCCCAGGAGTGCCAACTCCAGCTCTTTTGTGTTCCTCTGGTGCAAGCAGGGACAGGGGAGATGGCTCTTTTAAGTAAGAGTGGTTCCCACAGTTGTGAAACAGGTGTTGCCAGGGTTTCTACTCCTGCTTCTTTGGGGGTTTGAAAAGTGCTGCTTCCTTACCTGGAGCTCTGCTACGTGGAATTTCATGCATATGGTAACACTTCCTACTTCTTACCCTAATTGCCAAATGGCTATTCAAGTTGTATAACTGATTTATCAACAGAAGTTTCTCTGAGACTCTTGTGACAACCTCCTCTTTCCAGCACATCTAGAAACTTCTCTCCCATTTTACGTTAAACATTTGGAATTGGTGACTCTTGAAGTAGCAATTAAAGCTGCCTGAGTTGGGAGGTCAGCTCTGGAGATGTGTTTCTGCATGGTGCTTGCAGTACTTGCTCTATTTGAGTGGTTGAGATGTTTTTAATCTGTATTATTGACAAGCACAGAAAAAACCCAAACTGTTAGCATGAGTTTTAGCTACACAAAGTCAAGGTATTGTAGCATTGAACCGTGGCATTTATGATGATCCCTGACTTTTTTTTTAATTGCTTCATCCTATTTTTATTATCCTACTATTTATTGCCATAGCCTAGTAACTGATTACACAGACAGGAAAGCTTTCTTTTTTCTGGATTGTACCATGAACACCGTAAGCTTTTTGAAACCAGATGAACACACTAATGACCATGTCAAGGACGCTGCCTTTGCTGACTTCCTGTGAGTTGGGATGTTTTTCTTTACCTTGTGGAGGTTTGGGAAGTCCTTACAGGACCATTCCAGTTGAAGTTGGATTGGGGAGTCTTGAGGGGCTTATGCTGTGCTGCAGGATCACTTCCTTGAGTAACTTCCCTCCCCAGCACAATGCTGGTAATTCAGCAAAAATAAGTTTTCTTGCCATAATCACTACTTCTTATCCCTGTCACTGTTCCTCCTCCTTTCTATTTCTAAAGCCAGAGGTTCTCTAGTGTCAAAGAAAAAGGCTCAAGCAAGATCTGTTACAGGTGTTGCAATTTCCCCCCCCAGATCTCTGAAGGCTTTCAGGCGGTGCTTTACCTTTCTAAAACAAAACAAAAACCCAACCCACAGTTCTGCTTCAGCTTTGAGAATTTGAAACTTTGTGTGCAACTCTTTCAGAGGTGTCAGCACAATTCTTTGTACCAGTGGCTCTTTCATCATCTTTTCTCTTCTGAGATACCTAACATAGCTATTAAGTACCTAGTGCTGCCCTTGCTGCTTAGCAAGTTTGTGCCAACTATTAATGTTCATTAAGGTGGTGGGGGGAACACCCTAAAAAAGTTTTGCACTCTGACTATATTTCTCATCTTTATCTAGCATGTGTGTCTTTATTGACTTTACTTTTTAAATGTGTCTGTTACTCAGAAGTGGTAAAGCTCTTAAGAGCCATCCAGGTCGTGCCAAACAAGTGTCAGTAAAACCTCCAACCACATTACTTGCTAGGTGCCGTAATTTCTGCCTTTAAAAAAACCAAAACACACCAAAATAAACCTTCAGGACTTAGAAAAAAGACAGGTACTTTGGAGATAGGAATGTAGTTTGTTAGTGCACAGGATTTAACCAGAAGGAAATCTCTGCTAGAAATGAGACCCTTTCTATATACAAGACAGCTTTTTTTGCCCAACTAGAAGCTGATCATCTTGCCATAACCCAATTACTGGTAGTGAGATGCTTGACTGGTTTTGATTGTGAATGTGCTTCTAAAGCTTCTTTTGTTAGTGTGCAAAGAAGCCTTCCTGATTGGAATTTTGTGTGGAAGACTGTGTTGAGGGAACTGGGAAGCATGGCCCAAATAGGATTTGCTTGGGAGAACTGTATTTGAATTATATTCTTGAGTGACATTCAACTCTTGTGGTCTGAGCCTTCAGAAAAGTAAAATTCAGGAGCAGTCCCCTCAGATTGCACTGTCTGTGTTCTTTGTTAAATGGTAGCCATTAAAAAAAAAAAAAAGGAAAGGTTTTAAAAAGTAAAATGGTTTTAGACCACTCTGAACTAGTTTGCTGCTTGATACCAAATAACACTGCCACAATTTTGGAAGGAGACAGCTGCAGCTAGCAAAGGGTTTAGCCTGCCAGGCATCCCATAAAACTTGTTTTGTTCTTTAACATCTTAACTGCAAACAACGTTCCCTAAACCACTCTTCGTGCTTCTTTAGGGCAGTGGAAAAACGAGTGGGGCAGGTGGCCTTGTGGGGGGCTGTTCAGTGGGGTCCCATCTTTGGAGGCATCTGAGCACTGCTTATGGTTTAGGTGAGTCCTGTAGGAAGTTCCTGAGCTGCACAGTGTTGAGGATCCCAGATTGCTTCTCTGGAGGGAGTCTGGGGAAGCTTAAAGTAGCCCTGGAACCCCTGAAAAGCTGATAAAATTGAGGTATTTGACAGAAGAGTAAACAAAATGTGCAGCAATAAGTATCTTGATGGGGAGGGAATGAGGGTCAAATCTTTGGGGTGATACTGCACAAACTCTGCTTCAGATGGGAGGTGGGCACAGCTTTGAGATGTTGGAGCTCAAATCATGGTTTTAATGGTGCCTGGGGTTTCCTCCCCTCCCCATTCATAAACATCAGTTGTGGGGGGTTTAGATGGCAAAGCAGTTTAAATCAAAATCACTTCCCACTTAAAAAAAATATATATAAAAATTTGGAATCTTTTCAGAAGCTGCTTCTAATACTGGTCATTGGATTGTATGGAATCTTAAAATGGTGAGCAGAGCTGGAATCCATATTGCCCAGTGGTTTTCCTTTCCAATGTCTTCATGCTGGTTTTCTGAGTTAGGAGTCATCATTTCATTTGTGATACAACAATGCATGCTACCCTTTAGGACAGTCATTTTTCACAGCAGTTGGTCCTGATGATGAAAAATCTATGGTCATGGGTGTGCAAAGTACAAAGCTTCTGATGTAAAATGCTAGGAAAAGCTGAAATACAAAAAGGTGATGGAACTGCTCTGGAATAATTTTTTGTCTCTTTTCATGAGGTGTCAATGAATGCTTGAGCATTCTCTGCTGCTGGGAAAAATGTTTTGTTTTAATTTTAGCCCTGCTAATAAAGTCTTGTCATATATGTCAATGAAGCAGAAAGAAAATTACTACAGAGCTAACTGTAGGTTGTCATTAAAGCTGATTTCCTGCATCAAGCCAAAAACAAGGCAAGATTTCATTTCTGGACTTCCTAAACATGTTAGTCATGCTGCTGGTTTCCTAAAACCCAAACCCTCAGAGCTATTGAAATTTACCACGGGGCCTATATTTGAAAGTATTTATTTGCTCTTGTCTGTCACCTTGATCTTCACATGTTGATCTTCTGCCTTCTCTATTTTTAAGTTCATGTGCTTCGAGTTCCAGCTGTTGACACTTGCAGGCAGCTGCTTGTAGGGTCCTGCCTGAGAAAAAAACCCTTCCTCTCTTCATTTGGCCAACTAAATAAGAAGTGACCCGTTGTTTGGAAAGCACAGCTGAAGCCTCATCCTGCCAGATTCTTGGGCAGCAATGTAACAGGGGGGAAAAATCCTGCTGTAACTGCATGGGCACTTACTGGTTTGCTCATAGGAATTGAAAACTCAACACTACTTTAAAAAAAGTCTTCCAACTAGACAACTTACTATAAGCAGGGAAAGGGGAGTTTCCTGGGGGTCAACTATAGAAGAAAAATAGCAGGTTTTGAAGCTTAGATTAAATTATTTGTCTTAGTGCTGTCCCTGTGAAGGCACCTCATTGTCTGCATTTTTACCTGTTCCCAAGGCTGGGCTGCCACAAGGTTTTGAGGCATCAGTGGCTTGTAAGGCCTGGAGCTCTAGAGTGTCTTCAGCTCCACTGGCTTCTAGATTTGACGTAGTGCTTAAAAACATCATGGGAAGGAATGTGTTTATACTGAAAAATACCAAGTCAAAGTAGCTTTTTCGTTTCCTTCCCAACATCCTGCTGCAGTGCTTCAGCAACCAACTTCATGAGGGTTTTGTGTTTTGAGTTGTGTTTTTTAAATGATGACTAAACCAGAAACTGAGGAGGGTGACAACTGCAGTGCTCTGGTATTGAACTTGCTGTACTTCACTCTTTCATGGTAACGTCTTTCTGAGAAGTCGTCTTTCTCTGTTTTCTGCCCCCCCTCTCTAGCTCATCTTCATCCTGGTGAATTAGGTCTGATAATCTTGTGTTGGTGGAACAGCTCCTCCTGAGGCTGGTCTACACTGCAGGAATGGGAGGTGTGGAACTTGAGTGCCTCCAACCTTTTAGATGTTCCTTTTGAGCTAGCTGGGAGGTGTGTGCTACATTGAAAGCTCTTTTTGGTCTTACCCTTCGGTTAAAACACCTTCTCTGAAGCAGAGCAGCACTGTTTAAATATGGCAATGGGTAAGTGGCAAAAGCAGGACTTGTCCTGGCTGGAAGGGGGCTCTGGGTAGGCATCTCAGAGCAGGAGCAGACCTGGTGACACAGGTTGTTCCCTTGCTGGGAAGGGGCTGAAACATGAGCTCGTGTCCCGCAGGAGCTCACCTTGTGCCAGCTCTAATCTGGTTGTGTGGACTGAATATCCACGACTGGAGAAAGTCCATTAGGAGTGCTCCTGGAGTGCTACCTCTTCTGGGTTAATTTTTCTGCAGAGAAATCTAGTTGGTGTGCTGACATGTCTCCGAGATACAATCCAGAGCACAGGTTAAGTGGTGTGTCCTGGGAGATGCCCTTCTGAAGTGCACTGGCCCAAACTGAAATGCTGATGTGGATGTTCCCTGTATCTAAGCTACTTGCTGTTTTGATTGGGTTTTCTCCTGGGATCCTGGTTGAGAGCTGCCAGCTTGGTTCAGCTTTGTTTGTTTGTTTTTTGTTTGTTTGTTTTTGGTTTGTTTTATTTTTTCATTCCTAGCTAACTAAGAAAATGGTGGGAGGAGGTGAGTCTTGTGAACTTGGGATGGTGGGCTCTTCCATTGCTTAGCTTTCTTTTACTCAATTCTGAACAGGGCTAGGGGAGCTACTTTCCCTGGGTCATTGAAAGGCAGCTGGCTTCAGATTCCAGCTGGAAGGAGAGGTGAGGGACTCCAGAAATGCAGATGGTGGTGGGGGAGTCCTCAAAACACCTGCAGCTGAAGGGCTGTGGGTGTTGCATATAAGTCTCTTTTGGGAGGTCAGGTGCAGAAGGTTGTCTTGTTCCAGCAAAGCCAACTCAGGATCCAGAGGCTTTGGGATGGATTGCCATGCTGGCAGAGCTGGAGGTTAAAGTGCATAGGTTTGGTGCAGGCCACTGGGCAGATCTTGACACCCTTTTCCAGCCCCTCAGAGGGAAAGGTGGTGTCTTATTTAGGCAGTGTGCTCCAGGAGAGATGTGTGCTTTAGGTACCTTGAGAGCCTGAGTATCGTCAAGGTGCATCTTGGCTTTAAGAGTTATTTCAGAAGTCATACTGCTTGTTTGAATCTTCTTACCTACAATTGCATTTCTCATGAAATGGTTTAAGGAAAGATTAGCATGGAACAATATCTTCCGTTTATTTTGTGATGTTGGCAGGATCTTTGTATATTCTCTTTTGTTTCCTAATTGTTTGCAGAAACATAATGGTGTCATTTTGATGAGTTAATTATGGTGGGAGTTTGTATGCTCTCTTTGTGTGTGGTAGGCAGAGTTATAGCAGCACAGCACCAGCCTGCTGTTGGTGGCAGGGACCCTCCTGTGCTCAGCACCCCACTCCCCTGATTCCCACCCTCTTGCAGCTGGGAGGAGATGGGAGGTTTTGTGATCTGTGCTGTTTCTCCCAAATTTGCAAATCCTGAGTCTAGTAGGAAGGTCTGACTTCCTTGAGTGCATTTTTGAACACCCTTTGCAGAGCCTGCATGGGAAGTGGGACCAGTTCAGGGCCAGCAAGAAGGAGAGCTGAAGGTTGGGGTCAGGTCAGATGCTGCTTTTGGCTCTTTCCTGAAGGCACCTTTATGAAATGAGGCAAAATGTTTCTTTCTGTCCCCAGCCACAGATCTGTCTGGTCGTGCTCTTCATGCTCCTGTGAAGCTCATGAGAAAGGGAAAGATGAGGGAAAAATATCTTCACTGTGGAGGAGGGAGAGGGAGCAAATGTGTGTTGTAAGAGTCAAAATCCAAGACAGCCAGTGAAGCAGCCCTGCTGTCCAACTGCAGGCACTTGGTGGGGTCTGGTTATGGGTTATCCCTTAACTCCACTGGGATTATGCTATAACCTGTTCAACACACTAATCTTTCCTGCCGAGCTGTAGGGAAGTACAGGAATATGCCATTTACACATTTACACCTGAAGATGTATTACAAATCTGTTATTTGGGAAAATACAAGACGTTGGGTTTTTTGGGGGGGGAAGGGGGAAGGAGGAGGAATAAAAAAAATACCCTCTCCTGAATGGTCTGTTTGACTCTAATGCCTTTATGATAGTGCTGAGCATTTGAGTGCATCAGCAAGTTTGTCCACATGCTGTTTTTATTCGAGTGTTACGGTCTGACAAGTATGAATCACCGCTCAGCTCTTGATTTGCGTCAATCAGACCACATTTAAGAGAGGCTTTGTTCACAGTTGGGAGCACAAGACCTAGGCAAGTGTGCAAGTGACTCCTTTGAGCAGAAACTGGGCTCAACGCTTTGGACTCTGGGGCGAGAGAGAGTTCAAGAGGGAGATAAGAAGTTTGTTCTTTTCCTTCCAGTCCCCCAGACCCCTCCTGGTGTCACTGAACACTCTGAACCCACAGAGTTGGGCTTGTTTTTGAGACTTGTCTGTGTGTGAGGACGGGGTTTATCCCCAAGGTTGCTGTGGTGAGAGCTGTGATGCAAAGGGATACAGATCTGTCTTTACCTGTAATTATTTGTTGAGTTTGTTAAAAATAAGAGCTTAGTTTAATTGCGGGATCATATTTCCATACCTCGGAACGTGGGAGTCCTTTCTCACAGAACAATCTATGCTTTTAGACAGTAAGTCTGTGCTTTCTGGGCTAGAAACTGTGACTGCAGCAGGATGGGGAGCCAGGCAAAGGCAGTGCTGAAATGGAGCTCCCACCTCGAACTGGATAGCAAGCCTATAAAGTCTGTTGGCAGTCTCAGCCTTGGCGTGGGACACGACTTCATGCTGCTGATGAGCAGGAGCACTTTTGGAGAGGCATTACCAAAAAAAAGCCCCCTTGATGAAGGTTTCCCTAGGGGTTAGGCAAGCCATAACCTGCATGCTGTCTTCTTGTGTGCAAGGTCCAGAGTAAATTTCCTTTCCCTTGTAGGTCAGAGCGACCATTTTTAACTCCTTTTGTCTCTCCCCCCAGCCTCCAGGACACATATCTGAGGTCCTCCCTAGCTCTGATGTTTCTGTGCTGCTTTCTGTTGTCCTAAACCCATCCTTGACCTAGTTCATTCTCAAACCACTTCCCAGCCTCTTCCTCTCTCCACACTTTTCAGCTCATTGAAGTCTCTTCTCCTCCTTCCCGTCCCCCCCTGGCACCAGTCCCTTTGCTCATCAAAACATTGATCTCATGGGCTGTAGGTTTGCCAGCATAATAAGGCCACTGCTTTTCCAAACACTTTCTTTTCCCCCCCACCCTCTTGCAAACACAGAATCAGGTTTTGATATTTTTTCTCTTCATTGGACTCGCTCTCACTATTTTTCAGGC
>NW_009954532.1:387177-396249 GCF_000747805.2 Chaetura pelagica | reverse complement strand
GATAATTTCCAAGTGTCAGGATGCTGATCCTTATCTCATTCACTTGCCAAAGAAGGTAATAAAATAACTATAAGAATAAATTGCAGTAGCAGATGCAGCACACGGGCATATGGCAGCCTATTAATTACCCGTGTTCCACCCCACTTTTAAAATAAATCAATAAATGTTGATAAAACACTAGAGAGATGCAGTTGGGATTTTTCTCTACCCATATTTTCCTCCTCTGGACTCTGGTTGTAAATTTTGGCTGGTTTTAACTGTCCAGTTTTTGGACAACCTAAGTCGTTTCCCTCTGGAAATGAACACGACCAGGCCTCCTTGTCTTTGTCTCGGGGGTGTCACTGCTAGCTGGTTTTTGTTTTATCAGTTCATCCTATCACATTTTTTTTGCATTCTGGTAGTTCATAGCTTCTATGAAATGACTTGGGAGGAGGTAGAGAGGGAAAGAGTCTTACTGAGTGTTGCAGAGAACCCTCATGTGCTCGACTTTGTTCATTAACCAAATCTCTTTTTGGGGTTGTTAAAACAGTCACTGCCATGCTCTTCAGTATTATTATTTATTTTTTGACTGGTCAACTTGATGGACTTATTAGATTATATTTTTCTTTATATGCTATTAATAAAAGAGAAGTGGCTTGGTTTGAAGAGTCTGGTTGTCCTATTTTGGGTGTTGGTCCTCCTGGTTTAGTGATGGCAGAGCCAGGATGTGGACAATGTTGATGCTTACCATGGTGCTGCTGTCTGGTTCCTTGTTTCCTCTGCAGAGTTTCTGCTACTCAGACACCTCAGAGGAAAGGTGAATGTAAAATAAAGTTAAGAATAGTAATTAAAATTTCTCTTGGCAGTGGTGTAATAGGTCCTTTATCAGCTTGAAATCTTGTATTGATCCCTTCTCTTGGGTTAAAGTTGTTGGAGGAGCTGTTTGGAGGAGCTGTGTGTGAGTGGGAACTCTATATTTTCTTTCTTGAGGTTTCCTGGTGGCAACCTCCTCTGTTCATGTGCTTAAAGAGGACAGCATAAAGAAAGGACCTTTTACTCCTTTGTGTTTTATCACAACCACATGCAGACAGAGCTTTTATTTAAATAAAGAAATATTTGCAAGTTGCAGTGTTAGTTCCTCCTTGGTGTTCAGGAGCACTTTGGGGAGGTGCCCTGACTCAATCTGGTAGCACTTGTAGATGTGTGGGGTGGGAGGTGTGGCACAAAAGTCAGCTGCAGTCAGGCAGTTCCCTGGAGCAGAAATTCTCCTCTGGTTTGTGGAATATACGACAAATTTGAGATGTT
This sequence comes from Chaetura pelagica, assembly GCF_000747805.2. NCBI lineage: Eukaryota > Metazoa > Chordata > Aves > Apodiformes > Apodidae > Chaetura > Chaetura pelagica. Next base: position 394,965 of record NW_009954532.1, on the reverse strand, counting down.
TAATGAAGGACACATGTGGATCCCCAGTTGTCTTTTGATTGGACATCAGAAGTGCCCTTGCCCCAAGACCAGCACCTTCTGGCTCTCCTTGTCTTGCAGGTCTTCTGTGGCTGAGCTTAAGTGGCTGCTTAACCTCTGGTGCTTTTGCAGACCACCTAGCCTTGTTTTCACCAAACCCAAAGAATGTAGTCTGAAAACAACAGCTGGGGATATGCTGAGACTGATGCTGCTGTTAGAAGAGTATTTCCCTGCTAGGAAGCTCCTGAAGTTGTAAAGATCAGTGGTGACCAGCTGCATCACTGAATTGTTTTGAAGCACCTTTTGAACTTTGATTTATGAACAACTGCATTTCCAAATTAGCAAATGGCTGCACTTAAGGCTAATGAGTGAGTAAAAGGGCCATGTGTTACAAAAGGCTTTGAAGAAACCGAGGCTGTTCTTGGACTTGGAAAAAGGAGGGCTTGCAAAACCAGCATAGTACTGGGCTGGGGTTGTTTTTTAAAGCTTTGTGTGACCGGTTCAGTGGTTTTATCTCCAAATGTCTCTTACCCATGGAAGCTTTGAAATGTTTAAGAATGCAAGTCTTAATCCAGCAGCTGCTTGGTGATAAATTATATTTCTGATCTGGCAAACAGTAGGATCAAGTGTGTCTTGGTATCTCCTTTACCCCATGGCCAAGAGGAGATGCATGGCCCAGCGAGACTTCATTGTGGTGCTGAGTTTTGCCCCGGCTCTGACTCTGCTCCCTCAGCACTGAAGGCTGCACCAGTAACACTTATGCCTCCAGAAAAGATGAGAGGTAGCTTAGAGCAGGCCCTTGATCAATCATAGAATGATAGAATGTCAGGTTGGATCTTGAGGATCATCTGGTCCAACTTTCATAGGTTGGAACACAGTTTAGGTGAGATGGCCTAGCACCTTCTCAAGCTGAGTCTTAAAAATATCCGGTCCTGCTAGAAGTCTTTCTGGAAGAGAGCTCCTCAGCACAAGTGCATCTGCTCAAGGAAAATCTAGGGCAGGGTAAGAGAAGAGCTTTTTCATAAAAAAAGGCCTTGCCCTGTTTGTCCAAAGCAGGCAGTCAGTGTGGGGCATGTCAGGTTTGTCTTGGTTTTGTGCTTGCTTGTGGCCCAGCAGATGGGAGAGGCAGCCTCCCTGAGAAGACCACAACTGCAAGGGGAAAGCTGCAGTCAAACCATGCTTCATTTTGGCACCTCCTTTGTGCTTCATTTCCTTTCCTAACTGTATCCTGAGCAAGTTGAAAAAGTAGGAGGGGAAATACTTTTTTCCATTCTAAGCTAAAGGAAAGCTTCTGGTAGAAATTAATTGGAAATTAAAAGTAAATCTTTCTATTAGCTTGACTTAAGTGGAAATTATTAAATACTCTGGGATGGTGTCAGTCTGTAAACTAGGACTGCAGTTTGAAGTTCTTCAGGATGTTTGTTCTTCAGCAGTTTTTCACCAAGCCCTTGAGTTGCTTGTCATCTTTTTGAACAACTTCACAATGAAGAATCTTCTTGTTGAGTTTTTCTTTTCTTTTTTTTTTTTAACTCTTTGTAAGTAATACTTCTGGGCTCAAAAGTGTCAATACTAAGTTAACTCAAAACCAATAGGCCAGTGCCTCCTGTTTTGTGCTGTTTTAGTGAGTGAAGTTTGGTTTTATTAGATAACTACAGATGTTTCAGAAGCCCTTTTACACTTTTGCAGCCTAGCAGCTTAAGTGCTTTCAGAGTTCAGTCTCAAGCCTGGCTCTTTGGTCTCCTCAGGGATCATGCAGACAGAAATGGGTGGAAATTGCACATGTGTGTATGATGTGAACTTGTAGCTGGGATTTTGACTTCAGGTGAAAGTGTTTTATTTTTTAATAAAAACCTGTAGAAGGTTGGTCCTTTGGAAAGATAAACTTCCCCTCAGCTGTTTTGTGTATTTGCTGCTCGTGCTGGTCTGGCTCAGTGTGTGGCTGCAGAACACTTGCTAGGATTCTTCAAGCAAAAAGCTGGTGCAGAGGCAAGAATGAGATGCAGGAGCAAGATGGGAAAGGGAATGTGACCTGCTGAGGTCAGTCCTCATGGCAGAGGAGAGATGATGGTGGTGGTAAAGCCAGTTGGGCAGCCCACAGGCTTTCTGACTTCCAAGCCTGAGTTCCACACATGCCACAAGTGCTGGTGTCAGGACCCTTAGCTGGAGGTGGCTGCACTGGAGGAGAGGAGCTCACAGCTCAGGTTATCTTGGTGGCTCTGGCTTTATAGCAGAAGGGGTCTGCAGTGGGGTGGCTCTCATTCTGTCTCGAAAGAAATTACTTTTTGGTATTAATGACAGTAAAACCTTGCCCTGAATTTTACTAGGGACTTGAGTTTTCCATCTTAATAAGTGCTGTCACACTTCAGGGTTAGCATCTTTTCATTCAATCCCTACCCATATCCTCATGCTTCCCCCCCTAGTCGTGGTCTGATGAAACACTTGGTGACAGAAACAAAAGAAACTTATTCTCTTCCATACCACTCACTGCCCTAAAAGCCCTGAGTGTTTACAGACCTTCCTGCTGTGTCTTCCTTATTCTGCTGTGTTATTTTTCAAAGCAGATCTCTACAGCAAACAGGACTGCATGGCTGTGAATTTGTTGCCTGTATTGAGTATATTCTGGGGTTTTTTCTGGATTAGTTTTAAGTAGTTGCATCTTGTGTTATGCACGTGCCTGTATATATTGCAGCAACACTGACTCATGCATATGCATGTGTATATATATAAAAAACATATGTATATCCCATGTAGTATATCCAATATGCATTATTCTGTGCAGAGGAGCTGCTCCCTGGCTCTAGGCACATAAAACTCAGCCCGGTAACACCAGCACCAGATTACTGCAATGCCTCCTTAAGAGAGAGGATTCCTAAACTGCTGGTAAACAAGAGCCCCACTGATTTGTGTGTTTCTAAACTGCACATTCAGAGTCCTTTTGGATGATTTTATATCTAGTATCTGCTTTTCAGGACAGATAATAATTCAATGTGAATAATAAAAGCCATCCCGTGGCAATGGGTGACCTGCTTTTCTGATGGTGTCCAGAGGAGTAAAAATAGCTTTGCCTTACCTGGCTTTATTAATGGTTTGATGTGTTTAGGGAAGCTGGCATCAGGTGCTGCCAGTGTAGCAGGAGCAGATGGACTGCTCTTCCCTGAGGCAGGGGTGCTGGCTGGGCTCCCCACTTCCAAGAGCCACCAGAGGTGTGCTTGGAGAACCCTCTCTTTCCAGCTCTCCTCCAGCAGACTGAAACCCAAACTGACCTGCAACATTTCCTCTCTCTGCTGTGTGTTTGTGGGTCGGTGTGCCCTATGGAGGAAGAAGTGAGTCTGGACAGAGTGAGGTCTGAGGCTTCAGGGCTTTTGGAGGAGCCCCGCTCTGAAGACCCCCAGTCATACACCCTTGTCATGGTGTTTCTTTGGTTGTCCTTCCCTCCTTAGCTGTGGTGAAATGCAGGGCTGCTCGTTTCCAGCACCCGTGGGCATACAGGTGCCCGTGTGGTCACAGCTGCATAGTTACCACAGGTTTTTTTTCTGTCTTCCCTTGATCCTGAGTTGCTACTAAAAGAATTCAGTTGCAGCAGTTCAACTCTCCACCTCGCTGAAGCTGCCATGGTTCTCCTGTGGTTCCAGGGTGCAGCTGCAGACACAGACTGAGGTCACAGCACTGAGGTGGCACTTAGCCCTGGGAAGTTGCTCCTACCTATGCATCCTTGGGATTTGTTTCAGTGAAGATGAAGTGAACCAAGGAGAGACCAAGCTGGTGTGCCCTTTCTGGGGACAACAAGCACCTGCAGAACCCACCAGGCCATCATGCTTGCAGTGGTTGTTCATGGTCTGCACTGTGTTTTATTGGTTGTCTTTTTGGTTCTCCCAGTGACTGGGATACAGAAGCTGCTTCTTCCTGACTCGCTGGCAATTGGGAATGTGTTCCCACACAGCACTTAAAACCAAAACACTCACCCCAAAGCCCTCTCTCTTCTAAAGGTCACTCAGGATCTGAGTGACTCTTTCAAATGGCTGTAACTATGCAGTCACCTGTATCCTTTTCAAATATCACTTGAAGCACACAACTGTGCACTTGCTATTTGGTGACAAAAGGGAGCACACCTATGGCATTCCTAATGCTCTGTAAATGGGGATGACTGTTTTTTGAAGGCATTATGGAAAAAACCATGGATTCTGATTTTACATTCACGTTACAGCACAACCTGCAGGCTTTCTACTGAAAACTTAGGGACCTATAAGTTCTGGAAATCTCAGCAGCTTTTTGTATTAAGCTCTTTCCTGTGTGATCTCAAGGCCTGCACCTAAGGGTCAGAGCAGCTTTATTCCAGGCATGCATTGCAACATGAGAGATGCCCTTAACCAGAGGCAAGGGGAGCAAATAGTTTTTGGGTGTTTTTTTAACTCTTCCAAATACTTCCTCTATGAGTTGATGTGTAAGTGTTAGGGGTGTATGTGTTCTTTTTTTCATATTTTTTTCTCTAGGCTCATCAGAATGGGTTTCTCTTGCTTTTGGAGAGCAGCTTCTTTGCTCTAAAGCTTATGGATATTGTAAACTCTCCCTTTCACAAGTACAGCTTTCAAGAAATGCTGTAAGCGAGCTGATTTTTAGCCTCCAGCAGAACTCCCAAGGTGGTTTTCATTGTTTTGGGTTTTTTTAGCCAGCTGTGTCCTACTTTTCTATTTTTTTGCCCCTTACTTATGGTCATGTGCTGCTTGTCTCCCTTTTCCCAGTAATTCCTCATGTCCTCTGCCCCTGTGAGCCATCTCCTCTGAAGGCAGCTATGAGTTTCTTATTGCTCTTTTTACCTTTTTGTTGGATTTTCATGGCTGACACTGATCAATAGATTTTATTGATGCAGGACAAGATGGATAGACTGCGTGTGGTGTAGTAGGAGTTTAGGAAAAATTGTTAAAAGCAGAGGCAAGTGCTTCTGATTTGTAAACTGTGTTGTCTGTGCACATTTTTTCCTTTCCTGTCTTTTGCAGTGTACAGTGAAAATGCCAACAGGTAATTAAATGAAAAATCTTTTCAATCTCACCAACTCATTGCATGTTGCAGATAAATTTCTTTTGAGGGTGGATTATTTTGAAGCTGAGCATTTCATAGGAGGCTGATGCTTTGCTGAGTGGCAAGCTACAAATTGAGGTGGTGGGTCTGGGGTGGAGAATCTGTGGTGATGATGTTTGGGAGATGCCGTTCCTTGGACTTGGACCATCTCTTCCTCTTCATGCTCTGTATTTTCAATGATCAGCTTGTTGAAAAATGAAATACATAGAAAAGGTTAACTTGTAATTAGTAAGATGACTGACCAAGAGGGTTGAAAACTCCTTCATGCTCTAATATTACTGCTGATGCTGTCTTCTGTTTTGTGTTCTTGGTAGCATTTGTGGAGGTGGGTGCTTTGTAGCACTGAAGAACGTTTAGGGCTGAAGAAGCCTGATTTTGGTGATGCTTTGAGTAGCCCATTCCAAAGATACTCTGTGTCTATGAAGGATCATCATGGTCCAGGAGCTAATCACCCTTATCCAAGAGCTGGGTCTGCACTCCTGTGTGACTGCACAAATATGGTTTCATAGGGTGGGAGTGCTGGTAAATCCAGGGGTTTGGAGGGCTGTGTGTGTATTACAAGCTTTTGATGTTTAGGAAGAGGGTGCCTGCCTCCCTTTTGGGGCTGGCAGTGGAGAGAAAGGTCAGCTGCAGGCTGGGGTGGGCAGGAGGAGCCCCCAGCCTGGGAACACACCCTGTGGTGCTGAGGCAGCTGAATGGAAGGTATCTATATAAAGCACACCATGAAAACAAACCTGGCACCTGCAGCACAAAGGAAATGTGAGGCTGCATACGTGGTTGGGATGCTTTTGGAAGTGAGTGTCTGGTTTTTCCTCACTTGGAAATACAGTCCATGGTCTGCCTTTAGTTTTTTTTCTGCTGCATTCTTCGTTTGGAGCATTGTTTGTGCTCCCCTTGAACATGAGCTGCCAAAGCATTTTAACTTTGTGTGGGCAGCCCTGGAAGTCTGTTTTCCATCTTTTAGAGGATTCCAGCTAGTTAGGTTGCTTTTGTCATTCAATTTTCTCTTGTTTACCAGGGCATTAGGAAGCTGGAATATGAGCAGTGTGTGTTTTGCCCTAGGAAACATCACCAGTCCAGTCACCATTCCAGAAATTCCTCTTAGTTCATTTTTTCTCTGTAACAGAGCTCACAAAGACTCTGAATGCTATAAATGTAAATCTGAAAAGGTCAAACCTCATGTATGCCAGAGACAGGAGTACAGGATGACAAGGGTGCAGGGACGCAGATGAATTTTAAAATGTGGATTGGGAACAATATGTTTGTAGAGAACTGTCACAGAACGCCTGGAGTACTGAGGAGGAATTAGAGGTAAAGCAGCAAGGGTTTCTCGTGCATCACTTGTGATTTCTTAACATAGAGCAGAGAGGGATCAAAGCACAAGGTTTATGTCAAGGAAAGGGAAGGAGTTGTGTAAACTGAGGTTGTTCTTTGCTTCCACTAGCTTTGCCTGTAGGATCCTGGTGGCAGAGCAGGGCCCAGGGAAGCAGCCATCAGGGAGTTTTCCTGTTGACCAAAGCTGTGTTGAATGCCCTGGTGTGAGTCTGGCTTGATGCAGAGTTTACACTCGAGACACATTTCTGTTCCACTCACGTGCGAGCTTGCTGGTTTCGTGCTGAAGGCCCATCCAAAGGCTGCAGTTTAGATGATGCCCTCCTGGTACAGCCCTTCTGTAATGCTGGGATTGGCTTTGCCTTGATACTTTTCCAATACAAGAAGTGTGAAACCATGCCCAGCACAGGGGGGAAGCTCATCTAGAGCAACAGAACTGACAAATGCCAAGTGTCTTCAGCTGCTCCTTTGCACGTGGCGTTCAAAGGATGAACAGTCCCTGCTAGCTGAGCCATTCAGCAAGTTGAAATGTGGGCCAGAATGGATTTCTTTTCAGGGAGGCCATTGATTGGCACTGCTGGGTTGACTGGGCTGGATGCTGTTTCTCCAACAAAAGGCAGCATGGCAGTGTAGGAGAGGTGAGCAGGGCTGGCTTCCCTGTAGCTGGCTGGAGGGAAGGAAAGCAAAAATACCTGTTGGTGTAAAAGACTGAAAGATGCAGCCAGAGCTGATGGAGGCATTTGCCATGTAGCAAAGTGGGAAGTCTTGGAGGTTTTGGGTTTTAAATAACATGCAGATAGGATCATATTTTTGGGGTGGTAATGTGCAATGGTTCTAGTGTTCTGGTTTTGTTGGTGGGTTTTTTGGTAGCAGGGGAAGGGCCCCAAGGTGGCTCTGGTAAGAAGCTGAAAAGCTCCCCCTGCTCCAAACCAGCCAAGGAGCCATTAGAGGGACAATGGATGAACCTCTGCCACTGACATATGAAATAATCAACATAACACCTGAGCAGAGAAGGACTTGGGGGAGGAGAGCTGTGCTGGAGGAGATGAGCTGTGCTGGGGAAGGAGAGCAGTGCTGGTGGTTGGTGAGGAAGGAGGGGCAGAAGGTGCCCAAGCAGAAGTTTCCCTGCAGCCCATGGGGAGATGGCAGCTGTGCCCCTGCATCCATGGAGGAACGTGGTGGGACATTCCCTGAAGGTGCCAGGAGGGGTGAACTTGGCCCCTGGACTTGGATGTTGTGGCCAGAGGATTTGCTGCCAGTGGGCTGGGATGGTGCAGCTGTGGAAGCCCCCGGGCCAGGGGAGGTTCCCAAAGCCCCCGGGACTGGAGCAGCTCCAGACCTGGTGGGAAGGACTCATGGAGG
>NW_009954532.1:367158-387054 GCF_000747805.2 Chaetura pelagica | reverse complement strand
TCTGTGTCCTCTGCATTTGGTTAGTATGAAATTAAATTGCTGGTTTTTCCCCAAGTTGAGTCTGTTTTGCCCAGGACCTTAATCAGTGAAGATCCCTCCTTGTCCTTTTTTCTCAACCCAGGAGCTTTGTCCTCCTCATCCCAGTGTGTGTGTGTGGGAGGAGCTGAGTGAGCAGCCATGGGGCTGTTCCTTTGTTGTGTTGGGCCCAAACCATGACATCTAGGAAATGAGAAACTGAGAAAATGTGGGTTTTTTTGTCAATGGTGAATGTCTTGGAGCCTGGGAAATGCCAGCAGGCTCCTCTTCCCCTCCCAGCACCAGTGCTGCTTGGCCACTGCCAGCCCTGAGATCCCACCTTGCTGTTGGTGTCTTGGCACAAGGAGAAAACCTCATTCTTATGGTATTTAAATCATTTCAGGGAAGGACCTAAGCTAGAAATGAAGGGTGAAAGGTGCTGGGGAATGGTGTGCACCACTGCCTGCTGTCCCTGCTGGCAGTGTGGACGAAGGGAAGGCAGTTTTCTAGTGGGAAACCAGGAACCCACCATCTAAAGACACTGTCACTCCTTTCCACCCTGGAAAAGAAGGAGGGATAAAGCTTTCAGAAAGGCATTTCCAGCTGAAACATCTCCAAATAAATTCAGGTCATCTTTATACAATTTTGAATTTTCCTCCCTGTATTTGAGTTTATGGTGCATTTACTGAACAAGCTGTTGCTTGCTGTTGATGCAAACAAATGGAATATAATGTTGGTTTAGGACAATAATTGTATCTTCACATACATATAATCAGTGCATACACATGCATTTACATCAGTGTGCTGATTTATGTAATAACTTTGTCTTTTCTATATTAAGCCTCCTGTTTTATATCTTCAACATGTATAATATGGATTTGGAAAAGCATTGTGAATGAGGAGGCTTTACCTTTAAGTGTATTTAAAGACAGAGAGTGAGCTCATGGCCCACTATTCGTTAAACAAAAATATTCTTTGAAGATACTAGCTCATGACTCCAGGCAGTGTATGTCTGCCCCTCCAGAGAGTGCTCCTTGTGAAAGCAGCACCACTTGGGATGAAGAGAATCACTGACTTGAAAAGACTGGGTTGTTTTGTCCAATCTGCCCTAGTTCAGAGCTTTTTCATCTTTGTGGCTATTTAGCAGATCCAGAAGTGTAACCCAGGGACTCCTGTCTGGGTTTTCTCCTATAAAAAATAATCTCAGCAGTATGAGAGTGGAGTGAGTGCTCAGACTTGGCATGGACACTTGTGGTTGCACCAGTGTGGGGTTTTTGGGTGCTTTTTCTGGCAATTCCCAGTTAGAAAATTGGTGATTTCAAGCTGCCTTATCTTCCTACACGTTTCCCACCCACCGTGAGAAGTCTTTAATCTCTTTTTGTGGCTTTCCTAAATGTATGTGTAAAATTGCTCTCTGGCCATTTTAATGTCTGTAGGCCTTTGGCACAGCTTCCAAGTGGATAAGAGTGGTGGGATGGCCCATTCCACACAGTACCATGTCCACAAGATCAGCAGCAAAGGCCCTGCATTCCTGGAGCATTGGGAAGAGGTTGTTGCATGGCTGTGTTTGCCTTGCTCTTCAAAAATCTGTTTCCCAGTGGTGTGAGGTTCATTTTGATCTCTCTACTCCCCCATTCGCTGGAAATACTTTTTCATTGTCTTTCCCCTTCCAGGGGAAGGAGAGACCCTTCAGCTGGGTGAAGCTCTAATGGACTTCTCATGGCTTTCTGGGAGGTGCCACTTGGCTTTTGGTTGGGGCACACAGAAAGCTGTGGGAGGCTTGGCTTTAAGATGAGAAATGGGAAATAAATAACTTCAGATTAAGAAGAACCCAACCCAACCAACATAACAAAACCTGAAATCTTTTTTTTTTTTTTCTTTTTTAATTACTGCTGGTTAAATGTTGCCTTGAAAAGTATCTTAAGTAGTAAAATCAAGTATCTTAATTTACACTTCTCTACTTTCAGTCGTCAAACAAAAATGAATATAACGAAGCAGCAGCTACTCGGGGAGGGGGGGAGAAAGGCTTTTTCATTGTCTTCAGATCTATTTTGATGACACTTCTTGGCATTGCTGTTTTTACAAGCTGGCTTATTGCGTTGCCTGCAACTCCTCAGCCTTTTGTTTTATTTAGCTGTGGTTTTTAATTTCCTGCTTGTGGCAGAGCCCGTGTGTGTCCAGCGCTCGGCGGCTCCGCGGGCGAGTTGACGGCACGGAGCTGGATTCAGCATCACCTGCAGCAGCTCCTGGCAGCTCGTGTGCAGCTCGAAGCCTGATGGTTCAGTGGTGGTGAATCAGAGCACCCTTCCTACTGAGACAGGCTGAGAGAGAGTTGGGGTTGTTCAGCCTGGAGAGGAGAAGTCTCTGGAGAGACCTCATAGGTGCCTTCTAGTACATGAAGGGGCTACAGGGAGGCTGAGCAGGGGCTTTGTACAAGGGTGTGTAGTGATAGGATGAGGGGGAATGGTCTTAAACTGGGGCAGGGTAGATTTGAGTTAGACATTAGGAAGAAGTCCTTCACTATGAGGGTGGTGAAGCACTGGAACAGTTGCCCAGGGAGGTGGTGGAGGCCCCATCCCTGGAGACACTCGAGGTCAGGCTTGATGGGGCTCTGGGCAACCTGAGCTGGTCAAAAAGGTCCCTGTGCCCTGCAGGGGGGCTGGACTAGAAGACATTTAAAGGTCTCTTCCAACCCCACATGTTGTATGGTTATTCCTTGGACTTGGGAGTGAGCTTTTAAATAAAGAAATGTATTCTTGCTAATGCCTTATCCTTGTTGGGTTAATTGGGTTTTGAAACTAATGTATAGATTTTCTCCTGGGGTATATTAAGAAGTGTGGCCAGCAGATTGAGGGAGGTTCTCCTCTCCTTCTGCTCTGCCCTGGTGAGGCCTCACCTGGAGCACTGTGGGCTCCACAGTTCAAGAAGGACAAGGAACTGCTGGAGTAAGTCCAGCACGGGCCACTCAGGTGATGGTAGCCAGTTCAGAGAAAAGGAGGCTGAGGGGGAGTCTCATCAATGCTTATAAACATCTACAGGGGGCTTCAGGAGGATGGGTCCAGACTCTTCTCAGTGGTGTTCAGTGGCAGAACAAGGGGCAGTGGTCACAAGCTGGTACACAGGAGGTTTAACTAAATAGAAGAAAATACTTCTTTACTCTGAGGATAACAGAGCACTGGAACAGGCTACCCAGGGAGGTTGTGCAGTCTCTATCTCTGGAGATACTCAAAACCCACCTGGACATGTTCCTGTGAAATCTGCTCATGGGGAGCCTGCTCTAGCAGGGTATTTGGACTAGATAATCTTCAGAGGTCCCTTCCAATCCTGACCACTGTGTGATTTTTGGAATGGGATCTTTTTTTTAATTTGTTTTTTTGGAGAGAAGTGTTTGAAAGACCCTTAGGGGCAACCTAAGGAAGTATTCTGATGGGTATTCAGGCTATTGTGCAGCTGCTTTTCTAGATGTTCCTGAGCTGGCAATGGGAACTTCACTGTAGGTCCAACACGTTTTTGGTTGCATGATGTTTCTTTAGGTGGTTCTCAGTCTGTTGTTTGCAGTTCATCAGCATGGTTTCCCTGCTTATGAAGGTGAGACCTGGCCAGTTGCATTGGAGCAAGCTGAGTGGTGCCTTTGGTTGGGAGGGGGCTCAGATGTTTAACCTACAGCAAACCTTCATCCCACCGTAAGAGCTGGAGACCTTTACAGAATATCTTTTGGGATTTTTTTTTTCCTTTTGTAATATACAAAACCTATTTCATCATGCAGTCATCTGATCCTGCATTCAGAGAAATCCTCATGGATTTCAGAGCTCACCTTGGTGTTAAAACCCCTGAGATTTCTTATTGTGCATTAACACCGTCCCTGGACAGACCTTGTGTACTGTGGCCACAGCATTTACTCAGCTGCTGTCTTTGGGGTTCTTTAGAGCTTTTTAATGCCCTGGGAAACTCCAAGTTGCAGATAAAAGCTTAGATGCTCAAAAGGAATGGGCAAGCAGTACTGCTTAAGTACATTTCATAGAATCATAGAATCATTAAGGTCAGAAGGGACCTTAAAGATCATCCAGTTTCAACCCCCCTGCCATGAGCAGGGAACCCTCCCACTAGACCAGTTTGGACAAAACCTTGTCCTGGCTTTAAAAACCTCCAGGGATGGGGCATCAACAACCTCCCTGGGCAACCCACTCCAGTTCCTCACCACCCTTAGAATGAAGAATTTCTTCCTGATATCTCGCCTCAATCTCACCTCTCAGTTTAAAACCATCACCCCTTGTCCTATCACTATCTTCTCTGATGAAAAGCCCCTCCCCAGGTTTCCTGGAGCCCCTTTCAAGTACTGCAAGGTGCTCAAAGGTCTCCTTGGAGCCTTCTCTTCTCTAGGGTGAACAGCCCCTATTTCCTTAGCCTGTCTTCATAGCAGAGCTGGTCCAGGGTTTTTTCCACTGCTTTTGTTCTGTTTGTCAAGGAAACTTTGGCACGGAGTTGGGGATTTCTTTTGGTGTGTTTTGCTGTTGAAGTGAACATGCTGCCTTGTTTGAAGCTGCCCAGCACCATCAGTTAGGTGAGCCAAAGTGTCTTACAAGCTTTTTCTGTCTTGGTCAGGTAAGGAGTAGACTCATGTGTGATTTTATTGAAGAAGCCTGGCACAGCAGGTTGGCATTTGGGCTGCCAGCAGCCACTGAGGAGCATGAACCCCCAGGAAGGATTGCAGACAATATTGTTCTGCACTGACCCCCCTGGTACTGAGGGCCTGACTATTTTATATGCAAAACCCAGTGTTTTGGGTTGGCCCCATGGTAAGATGGACTTGCTTCTCCTTGGTTTGGAAATGGGATTTGCTCTTCAACAGAGCAGAGATTAGACATTTCCCTTTCAAAATGTGCTATTTTCTTGCTACTGGGCTTAATGCAATTTAAAAAGCTTTTACTATTGCAAATCTGTATTACTAATATTGCTGTATTAGATAGCCATGGACAAATGATCCATTGTGGTAAAGTGGTGAGACAAAAGCATTATGAGCATTTCAGCTTGTGTTAAGCCCCTGTTTGCAACAGAACAGGAAAAAGAGTAATTTTGAGTGCAAGAGAGAAGTTGTTGATGGTGCCTTCTCATGGTGTTGGTGAGGTTTTCCTCTGGCAGGGCTTGCTGTTACTTTCCATCATCAGGGTGAGCCAGGGCAAGTGCCCAGATTAGGTGGCAGGAGCTGACATCTCTCTCCCTGAGGTGCAGTCTCAAGCTGGTTCCTGTGAGCAGGCTCAGTTTCAGGAGAGTAACACTTCTGCTTTCATCAACAACAAGGCGTCAAGTAGCCTGAGTTTCTCCTAGACAAGAAAAGAAATCCAGGGTAGTCTCTGTTTTGTGAGAAATACAACAGTTTGGAGACTGAGGAAAAGGGTTTTGCACCATTTGAAATGCACACAGTTTATCCAAGTGGAACTTGGCATCCCAGCATCCTTCATCCCACTTGATCTGAGTGGAAGAGACTTCCCTTGTAAAAAAAATAGGAGAGTGGAAGGAATTGCTGCAGTGGAAGGACCTGCATTTGGCAGTAGATCAGAGCTGGAAGCATTGCAGGATGAAGCCTTTGTAACCTCATGGATGAAGAATAATATTCCTAGAGTGTAATGTAGAGAAACACATGGCATTGTACAAAACAGCTCTTCATGCTTCTGAGGTCTTGTGCCTTTTCAGTTGGTTATCATTGTAGGTCTCTGTCCTTCCCATCAAAATTGATTTCTCTGAGTAATTCCTAGCACATTTTCTGACATCCAGCTGTACAGCCAGCAGGTGCAATCTTGTTATGAGAAGAAAATCTGGAAGCAAGCTGGAGAGCCTCATTCAAGAGAGCCTGCCTTTTGAGTTGATCCTCAAGCTTGCAGCAGGAACCATGTTCAACAAGAAGGTCAGATACTCAGGAGGTTTTCTTGTCCTTCAGTGGTTGTGAGGTGGTACAAGTTGCACTTCTGCTGTTGGCAGGTAAGGTTTTCAGAGTGATGACACTCATGTTCCTTACCTGCTGGAGGACCTTGCTCTGAGTTACTGGCACAAGGCTGGAGAAGACTGCTAGCTGTGTATGCTGGTGTTTAATGCAATGCAAGGAAACATGAAATACTTGATTGCAGCAGAAAGTCTGTATGTTTAATCTGCCTAAAACCTAAACAAGGCCCTCCACAATCTGGGAAAGATCTGGTGTGAGCTGGGAAGAGCCAACTGGGAAGTGCTCCTCTCTGGATTCCATTGATGGAATACATACCTGGTTGTAACTGCAGTTTATTCATGCACTTTCAGGATTGTTTCAGAGTTTGGTGATTTTGATTAAACAGTTGTCCTTTGCTGGGCACTGTCTCCATTGGTATTTTCTCTGGAGCACCCTGAATTAGCAGGCTGAGAAGGGGTTTTGACTGACGTTTAGGCTGCTGATAAATATGGTCTCTGGTGCTTAAAATGTTTGTCCAAAAGGATTTTTCACTGATGAGCAACAGATTACCCTGTTACAGTAACAGACTGGAATGCAGAGAAGATGCCACATGTGAGGATGAGTTTCTTGGGAAGGCAGAGCTGCAGAGGCTGTGCTGGTACCCAGGGAGCTGGGTTTTAAACAAACAATACTGTCCTACATGATCCAAGCCTGGAGGAGTGGGGAGTCGTGGTTACTGTGACACACAGAGGCTGAAGATGGGATACACCTGCACCCATGGAGCTGTTGTTTCCAAATGTGTTGTCCTGATGGATGTTTGAATAAGGGTGGTGTGACAGCAGGGAGGGGAGAGGGGACCTCTCAGGGTCTTGCTTAAGCTTCTGGAGTTGTAGATCTCTAACAAGCTGCATGTAAAGCAGTCGTGTCCAATCCAGCTTCCTGATATTTTCAGTCGTGTGGGGTTTTTTCCTGGTGTTTTAGCTCTCATTTTGTAGAATAAAGGCCTGATGGAGCACTCTGAAAGGTTGGAACTCAGAGCCTTGCATTCTGACATCCACCTGGGGCCCAGCAGCTCCATCAAACCCAAGTCCTGCTCTATGGCTGACTGTCCTGTTTCCATGTCTCCGTGTTTATTTTCCTCAACAAAAAGTTCTCCTTTTTTTCCTCTGCACTTTCCAGTTCTGCCATCCGCTCAAAAAGCTGCAGCTTGTAAGGTGAGAAGGCATCTATTTAGTAGTGAAATTGTAGATGGTTCCCATTGCCAGCAGTGTCCAGGGAGGGGGCTGAGCATCAGTTTCCTTTGCCTCTTTTCTCCCTGCCCTCTGCTTCATCCAGGAATTTTCCTTGGGTTTGCTTGCTTTCTGGAAGCATTTGTGTAATGGGTTGTAACCACTTCCTTTTTCTGCTGTGGAAAGGACCAGAGCCTTTGGACACAGCCTGCCTTGGAAATAGTTGTTTAGATGAGTCTTCTTTTTGTGCTAGCAAAATGTAGGGTTAGGGTGAGGAAAGCAACCTGTGCCATTTGCTTCATTCCTTCTTTTAACAAGGCAAACCTTTTTCTCCACTTGGTATCTCATTAGCTTGAACTTAGTGTCCTGTGAGCAGGAGCTGAAGTCTCTTTGGAAGCTGCAGAAGAGCCAGGCTGTCTTTCAGTTGGATTTCTTCCTGGCAGTCTATTCAACCAGAAAGAAGGGAAAATTAAGCAGGTTATTCAACCTTCCCTCCTGCTTTTAAAATGTGCTGCGTAGGTCTCTTTCTGCTGACAATTGCAGATAATTGGAAGGTTGTGGTTTGTTGGTTGCTTTTTTTTTTTTTTCCCCTCTCCTTTCCTCACTTCATTTTTTTTTTGTATCACCAATCGCTTTTTAAAACCTGCTGAAAGATTAGTTTTGATGAAAGTGGCATTCTGTCTGGGCATTTGTAGCTATCAACCGTGAATTCATGTGTTCTGAATGGTGGGTGATTGTGAAGTGGCAGGGTGCCAGCAGCACCTCCCCTGCTCAGTGCCAGGGAGCTCCCTGTGGAGTGGCCTTTTTTTAGTGTGCTGAAGTTCACAGCACCTGTCCGGGCAGATTAAGCACCTTGCCTTGAGAACCCTTCCCTCCTGTAGAAGGATTTTTTTCCCTGTGCTTGTGGAATACTGGCTTTACACCCCCTTCACCTACCCAGAAGGACATCAAGTTTTATTCGCTTTTGATAAAAAGGCTACATTAAAACTTAAACCCCAACAAAACCCATCCCACCGAACTGTGCAGTTAGCAGGGAGCAGGAACATTTTGTAGAATGGCTCTTGAAAGAGGCTGTTGAACACAATATTCCAAGAGTTAAGTTGAATGCTTGGACTGTGCTAATTTCTTGAGGACAGTCACCTTTTCAGATGGATAGCACCCTGCAGATGGTGGCAGATTGTACCCTCCTCCACTCTTGCCAGGAGCCTGTGCTCACTGACAGAATACAAGCAGCAAGGATGAAGCTATCCATGAGAGCTGATGAATTTCTTGCCTTGAAAATTGAAGTGCTTCGTGCTGGGGAGTCTATCTTTGGATATATTTATAGTAATAAACAGCCTAGTCTCAGCTCCTTCATTGCAAGGGGGGAAATTGCAGTTGCACCGAGTCTGTGAAAGTGGAATCTACTTTTAGATGCTTGGAAATGGTAGTTTGTTGTTTGGTTGTTTTTTTTTTCCCTCAGGGATTTAAAAATATCTGAAGCCCAAATTTTAGAAATCTGTACATTAATTGACATGAAGATATTGTATATGGACTATCTAAAGCTGGTAGGTAATGGCTGGTGTTATGTCAGGATGAGGTAGACTGGGACAATCCTTATGCTGCTGGCCATTGGCAGTAGTTGACTTTCTGTTGGATAGGGCTGGGATAATGGGGAAATGCTGGGCAAAGTGCCAGGTTGGTTCTGTGTGCAGCTTCTCATCCGAGATGGGTTTAACACCAGGACAGAGTGGGATCCTCCAGACCCCACCTTGGGTCTCCCAGCAGTCTGGGGAGATGGACACAATGATGTTTTGTTCTCCGTGCGGTGGAGACCCTGAGCTATTCTGGTGGGGCTCAAGGTAGTGCTAGGCAGGAGGTGGTGTTGGGTGCCCACCATCAAATACCTTCTGATGGTGGCTGCAGAAATGGCCTGTGGGAAATGAGTGCCTAAGCTCAGCCTAAAGTAGAGCCATGTCTGGGACGTGGCACTGTCCTGGATGAGACAGAAGGCTTTTCTGCCTGTGACTGGAGAGGTAAAACCACTGGACATTGAGATTAACCAGAGGCTGAGTGCAGGAGGAGATTGTCCATGGGAGGTGTTAAAGCTCTCAAGTAGAGGCTGAGCTGGCTCTGACCTTTGGAGTCAGAGCACATTGAGGAATGGTTGGGACACTGGTGTTCAGTGGTGGGCTTCATTTGTTAGGTGGGTGTTTGGTGTTGAGTGGGAGCAGGTGTATTTCTGGGCTTTCCTTCTGGCCTGAGTAATCTCTTGGACTACGAAGGTGAGACAAGTGATCAGGTTGTAGGATCACAGAGTCACAGAGTGTTTGGGTTGGAAGGGATCTTTCAAAGGCCAACACCCCCACCATGGGCAGGGACACCTTCCCCTAGACCAGGTTGCTCCAAGGCCCATCCAGCCTGGTCTTCCAAGGGATAGGGCAGCCACAGCTTCTCTGGGTAATCTGGGCCAGGGTCTGACCACCCTCACAGTGAAGAATTTCTTCTTAAGTTCTCTTCTGAATCTCTCATCTTTTATCTTAAAACTGTTCCTGCTCAACCCATCCCTCCCTGCCCTTGTCCCAAGCCCCTCCCCAGCTTTCCTGGAGCCCCTTCAGGCACTGGAAGGTGCTCTAAGGTCTCCCTGGAGCCTTCTCTTCTCCAGGCTGAACACCCCAACTCTCCCAGCCTGGCTCCAGAGCAGAGCTGCCCCAGCCCTCCCATCATCTCCACGGCCTCCTCTGAACTTGCTCCAACAGCTCCATGTCCTCCTTGTGTTGGGGACCCCAGAACTGGCCACAACACTGTAGAGGGGTCTCACCAGAGCACATACATGTTTTACATCTGCAGGCACATGCTTCATCTTGTACCTAATTGGACTTTGTGGTTATTTTCTGTGTACTAAACAAGCTGATTTTGAAACTGAAAAGCAATGTTAAATATTAATATATTTGACTTAAAAGGGAAAATACACATCAAAAGTGTTCTGTACATGTGATTTCATTAATGTGGTAATTCTTCCCTTTGTATTTTAATTTTTCTTCACTTAATGCTTCATCTGGCTGATGGAAGGGCTGGCTGTGGGGGCTTCTGACTTTCCTTGCCCAAAGGGGGAAGCAGGTCTCCTGAAATGGCTCATTGTCAGACCATTTTCAGTGAGTATTATCTCTTGCATCTAATGGAATGGTTACCACAGACCTTAGGTTACTTGTATTTGCATGTAAAGGGTTATTTTATTACCATGGATTTCCAAAAGGATGCATCCTTCAGGTTTGGTGGAGATGAATTCATCAGAGTCTGCTGAAGAGACAGGAGCTTGTCATGTTTAGTGGGAATTGTGTGCCCTTCCCACTGCAAATATTTAAGGAAAATAGTGATGTAGGAGGTGGAACACAATGCTTTTACAATTTGGCATTTGGGCATTAATCTGTAAACACCTTGAGGACCACGGTGCTTCCTGTTTTAATACATTTTAGGTACATGGCTTCTAGGACACCTTCCTGGTAATATTTTAAAGGTTGAATTTCTCAGTAACTGTTGCTGGGTGTTACTTTTACCTTGCTCTTAACCAAAGTGGGATCTGGTGGATTTATCTTTACTGGTTTCTGGGCAGGAAAGCAGCACGAAGCTCTCCCAGATGGTACTCCTGAGTACCTTCTGACTCTTGTGAACATCCATGTGGATTGTAATACATAAAGCAAGCTTGAAAACCCACCACAGTTCTTGGTTGTGAGGTGCTGAGTGCTGTGGTCTGCTGCTGGCTTGGGTGGGGTAATCCACCTGGCATCTGCTCCTCTGAACCTGTCTGGAGGAATCAGTATTGTCAAGGGCACAGAGGAGGTTTGCAGTTCCAGATGATGTGTCAGCCTCTTCTGTAACTGAGATGGACATCAGCCTGACCTAGTTTCTGCTGCATCAAAAGTACCAAGTCAGAATTATGGTAAATAAAATATATACAAGGTGATGATGTTCATGCATGATGTCACCCATGGGCAATGGAAGGTGGCCAACTCAGATTTTAGGTGTATTAATAGTAATTATAATAAGTAAACAAGCAAACAACCCCCCTGTATAAATGGGATTGGATTAGCTTTCATTTAAATGGGTGTCTTGATCATAGCTGCAGGCCAAAGCCAAACTTATTTAGAGAACAACTCTAATATATATATATATATATATATATAATTTTTATTGCCTTCTTTCCTTCTGTCCCCCATTCTGCCTGGGGTTATCCACAGCATTTTATTTTTACCATCCACCTTTAAAACACGAGTAAATAGTGCTTAAATACTATGCTTGTTTTTGTTGAATTCTATAGGCTGTTGGGATGCACTGGATTTTTATAGCAGTTGCATTTGCTTCCAGTTGAAAACATAATTGGTATTTCGTCTTGATAGCTGCTGTAAATCTCAAAGAAGGGAAGAGAAGGATGCTCTCATTTTGTTAGGCTGCTTCTCTTTTGGATGCATAGTGCATCTTCCAGCTCTCTGGGCTAATTAAAATGCCATTACAGTACATGTGGTGCTACAATACAGTCTAGGGAGACTTCCAAAAATAGATTCTTGAGTGCAGACAAATTAGAGAGGAAATATGCACTGAGCATTTTCTCATAGGTTTAAAGAGAAATAATCCATTTGCTGCCTTAATTGCTTTCTTGTAAATGTTGAAGACTTTTTTTCCCCCCCCTCTATAAATTCCAAACGAGTAGACAAATAAATAATATGTCCATGATAATTACTGTTCTTGTGACTAATATTTTAACTTGTTGTTAGGCACCATAGCCATTAATATGCAAGTCAGGATGTTTTAGTGGGCAGTGCTTAGTGATCAGAAATTGAGAGTTGTGTTCCTCAGAGGTCCTGTTTGAGCCACCTGGTATCCCAAGGTGACCAAGTTAGTGCATGGTCTGGTTTTAGAAATCGTAGAGCAAGAGGGTTGTGTCTGGAAGGGTCCATGAGACCTCTATGAGTGGCTGGAACACGTTAGACTAGGTGATTTAGGTTGGGGGGTATTCCCCCCAAAAATCCAGCCTGCGTGCTCAGACTGCTCCATGGTGCAGCCAAAGATATGGGATGTGGAAAATTATGGGAAGTGGGGCAGCCAGGGGCTTGTTCCAGGAGCCTGCTCCCAGTGCAGAGTGAAAGCTGATCTTGCTGCTCCTCCTTGTACAGGCTTTGAAGATAACCCTGCTCAAGCACACACTAGCTTGTCTCTTGAGTGAAGATTACTGTGAGGTTGATTCTGTCTTCAAGCTTTCTTGATAAAGTGCAGTCCTGGTGTGGTTAAGTGTCTCTCAATTGTACCGTGAAGCAGACGGAAAACTGGTTGGAGAGAAAAGGAATGACCTCCCCTGCCTTGCATATGTGCCTGCTAATGCATCCTGGAATGAACTTGTGCCAAATGGGGGAAGCTCAGTTTTGTGCAGTGCTTTGGCTTCTTTTTGTTGCTGCATCCTTGCTTTTGCCAGGTGTATTTCATTGTGTAATTGTACGTTTGACCATTAAGAAGCAACCAAACCCGAACCAGTTCGCCAGCTTGTCACTGAATTCTGCATCCGTGCTCCGAAGAGGGGAGGGAATCTCTGTGGTCTGAGGGCACAAGTGGATTTTAAATCTATCTTTACTGCCTCTTCAAATTGCCCTTTCTTTCAGGAAATTAAATCCTACTCATTGCTGTACCCCTTGCTCCTGCCTTCCTCACCTGCCTCTCTTAAGGCTTTCCTTGCATGGCTCTGTAAAGCTTTCCCTCTACTCTGGGTGTCTTTTGAAGATAATGGTTGGATGTTCAGCACTTTCCTCAAGGAGTTGGAGCAGGCCAGGGTGATTTGCATCAGGTTGAAAGATCTGAATAGACGGAAAACTATTTAAATAACCTCTTTGTTCCCAGTTCTGCTCTGCATTTTTCAACTCATCAGAGTTAATTATAGTAAGGCTGCTTAGAATTTTCTGTAAGAGCTCGATGAATGCTTCGACCTTCTGTTTCGGTTCAGTATTTGTCCTTTTCTTTGAAATAATAAAGCTGCACTTTCCTCTTGTTGTTTGTTTTGCTTTTGCCTTGGATGTTGGTTTTTTTGTTGCTTTGCCTTTTCTGAGAAGAGTTTTTATCTATGGATATTTCTGTCTTATTCTGGAGTGTGCTGGGGCCATCTTGTCTTTGTTTTGCCATTTTCAAGATGTTTAAATCCTGCAAACCCAGCTACTCCCAAGCCTGTCCTGGCTAGATTTTTGAAGTAACTTAAACAACCCTTTGGAACAGAGTAGGACAAAAATCAAGTGTTTTGAGTTCCCATCAGTGAATAATAATGGCTTCATCTTAGTAATTAATGAGTAGAAATACCCATCTGGAAATTAAGCTGCACTAAATGTTCTCTAACTCGAGCCATAAATCAGACAGGCTGATGTCTGCCTCCTTCCAGGCTCAATGGGCAGGGCACTTTGTCTTTCCCTTGTGAGCATCTTGGGACTGGCCCCTCTGCAGGCATCACTTCATTGCTGGTACCATCAGCTCTGGGATGAACTTGCTCAGTTCAGCCTCCCAGGTACAGCTGGGACAACTCACCCCTGCCCTTTCCTGATATTTTGGGTGAAATCAAGAGATGAATTCATACAGAACCAATCCAAATGGACATTTTCTTCACAATTCTTTTTAGTAGCTTAAGAAGAACTTGGCTAGTAGCAAGCTCAGAAATATCTCATAGATAGTCTGGTTTCTCTTGGTGCTGTTCAAACCAGTTTGTAGCTTCTAAAAGAGTCAATTCACGGTTGCATGGTTTGACATCTTGGCACTTTTTTTCCCCCTGTCCATTGTGGTAAGACAAGCTGCTTCCCAGCCCTGCCCACATTTTGGGGAATGCAGAAAAACACCCCTGTGATCCCTCCTAGGCAGTAACCAGGCTAAAACAATAGAGCTGTGTGTGGCTCAGATACTCTTAGCATCTTTTGTGTTTTTCTTTTAGTTTTGTAATTGGCAAAGCTTTCTCTGCAGACACATGGTGAAGTGTGGGGAGGATTGGAGCTGAATGTTTTGTAAAGGTAGGAGGGAAAAACTTCTGTGTAATGGAAGCTGATTATGTTCATTTTGCCATTTGCAGATCCAGACTATTCCTACTGCTTTTTAAGTGTTGACATAAACCACCATGCATTGGCACACCAAGGTCAGTTATGCAGGAGTTGATTTAGGAGAGAGGCTCCAGTATTGGTGGTAAGAAAACCCCGTGCAGCAGTAGCAGAAAAACGTGCTTTTCTTAAGGCTTAGATCCCCCCAGGTGACCAGTTTGTCTTCAGTGTGATGGCACAACAGGATCTGTGAAGAAATGAGGTTAAACATGCAAAACATAGGGATTTTATTTCTCTTTTAAGGTTCAGTTGAGCACCTAATCACAGCCCAGGACTCCAAACCCCTCCATCTTTCAGTGGTCACTTCTCAGGGTTGTTTTTTCCATAATTCTTGAAGAGTTTGACATCAATTTACCTCATCTGTTTGTGAGAGAAGGAAGCAATTGTAGCAAGTGCTTTTGTGGGCAGCAAAGGAGGAATACTGCTAGATTGGGTGTGTGGATTTTAGTACTTGATCAAAATGTGATGTAGCATAGATAGGGTTTTCAAGCCTTCCTTCAGGCCAGTGTAAAGGGACTTCTCCTTTCAGAAGGTGTAAGGTTTTGGCTGCTTTGGGTTTTCTGATCAGTGTTGTATTGGCAGTAGATAGGATGCAATGGTACTTCAACTACCTTAAACTGATCAGCTGGTTTCTTGATATTAAAGGGTTCGTTTGGTTTTTGTGGAATTGTTAGCTTGTTCTGAGAAGCTGGGGTGACAACAGGAATGTTTTAACTGCTTAAAGAGGCCAAGTTTAAGTTTTGTCAGTCTTTTTTTTCTTTCTTTGTGGGCTCCAGAGCTGAGGTAGCAAAGTTTTGAAGCTCATGGATGGTGTGAACCTTCACAGCTTTGAGTACTACGGATGCTCTGCAACTACCACAATCCAGAGCAAAAGAATACTTCACATCTGAAGTGATCTGATGTAGGACTATGATTTTTCAGGAATCTTCTGCAGCATCCTGGCAGCAAGTGGTGTCTGAAACCAGATAAACTCTGCCTGCCTTTTATGGAGGTGACTGGAGTAAAAGCTTTTGGCTGTGGCTGTGGGGATGCTGCTGGGACAAGTCGGACAGCACTTGAGCTCCATCTTGGAAAGGCTGGTTATGGAGCAAATGTTCTCTTAATCATTTACCTTTTCTGCAGTGAGTAGCTGTACAAAATGGGCTTGAAACCCCTCTAAAATCCTGTGTTTTTCAGTGCTGCTCTGACTTTGTAGTGAGAGAGAAGGTGTGTGTACAGGGAGCAGTAGAGCAGAAGCTGTGTTTGTTTGCAGCTACTTCAATTAAAAAAAAACAACAACAAACCAAACAAATACAAAACACCTCTAGGTGCTAGAAAGTGAGTAAATGGAAAAGTCTTCATCATTGCTTTTCTTCTCAGCATTTAATTAACTGTGGAGATGTCAGGGATGCTTGTTGCCGCTGCAGGGCTCCTGGTTGCCAGCAGAGCAGGGATGCCCTGGTGTCCCAGCCATAGGGGTTGGTGCTGCAGCCTCGGTGTGTTCACCCCTCCCCAGCAAGAGGGGAAGGTGCATTTGCAAAGTTTGGAAGTGGATGCAGGTGCCCAAGGCATGTCCTGGGTCATCTGCTGGGACTGAATGGGCCTGCCTAGATGTCCAAGCCTGAAGTTGTTCCAGGGGAGGCTTAGGCTGGATACTAGGAACAATTTCTCCACAGAAAGGATTGTCAGGGCCTGGCACAGGCTGCCCAGGGCAGTGGTGGAGCCACCATCCCTGGAGGGGTTTCAAATTTGTGTGGATGTGGTGCTGAGGGACATGGGTTAGCAGTGGGTTTTGTGGAGTTGGGTCAGTGCTTGGACTCGATGATCTTAAAGGTCTTTCCCAACCTAAAAGATTCTATGATTCTATTCTGTGATGTCCAAGCTCCTCTCTTCTGCAGCCAGAAGATGATGGTGTTCTTAACCATTCTTCTGTGCTTAGTCTATTAGTCATTTTGAAAGAAAGACTGAAGTGTATTGGTTTGTGGTTCTTTTTTAATTAGTACTTTATTTCTTAGAATTTTCAAGTCTTAAAGATCACACCAACCAACCGTTTTCTTAGTGACCTCTGATGAACTTCTGAGACGGAAAATTCACAACAGAGGTAGAGGGAAGTCCAGGGACAACAAAACACAGGGTCTTTATTGGTTTGGATGGCATCAAAGCCAGTTGCCTGCTTTGAGCACGTGCCAGTCCGTGGTACCTGGCCAGCCAGGTGAGCCTCCCAAGAATCCCTCGGTGCTGCAGAGTTGTGCTAGGAATAGGTGAGTTCTTGTCAGTTGTTCTCTGCTTTGTGCCCTGGAAGAGCAGGTTTCAGCAGTCCCTTGTTCAAAACTGCTGGGTTTAGCACAGGAAAGGGCACCTCTGCTCTGGGAGCCTTGCTGCAAGCGGGTGTTTTTGGCAAAATTGACCCGGATTTGCCTCTCGGAGCACCTGGGCTGCTGGCCCGGGGCCGGGGAGGCTCCCGGGAGCTGCTGGCAGGGTAACAGGGGCAGCTTCTTCACGGGAAGGGCTGCCAGGGCCTGGCACAGGCTGCCCAGGGCAGTGGTGGAGCCACCATCCCTGGAGGGGTTTCAAATTTGTGTGGATGTGGTGCTGAGGGACATGGGTTAGCAGTGGGTTTTGTGGAGTTGGGTCAGTGCTTGGACTCGATGATCTTAAAGGTCTTTCCCAACCTAAAAGATTCTATGATTCTATTCTGTGATGTCCAAGCTCCTCTCTTCTGCAGCCAGAAGATGATGGTGTTCTTAACCATTCTTCTGTGCTTAGTCTATTAGTCATTTTGAAAGAAAGACTGAAGTGTATTGGTTTGTGGTTCTTTTTTAATTAGTACTTTATTTCTTAGAATTTTCAAGTCTTAAAGATCACACCAACCAACCGTTTTCTTAGTGACCTCTGATGAACTTCTGAGACGGAAAATTCACAACAGAGGTAGAGGGAAGTCCAGGGACAACAAAACACAGGGTCTTTATTGGTTTGGATGGCATCAAAGCCAGTTGCCTGCTTTGAGCACGTGCCAGTCCGTGGTACCTGGCCAGCCAGGTGAGCCTCCCAAGAATCCCTCGGTGCTGCAGAGTTGTGCTAGGAATAGGTGGGTTCTTGTCAGTTGTTCTCTGCTTTGTGCCCTGGAAGAGCAGGTTTCAGCAGTCCCTTGTTCAAAACTGCTGGGTTTAGCACAGGAAAGGGCACCTCTGCTCTGGGAGCCTTGCTGCAAGTGGGTGTTTTTGGCAAAATTGACCCGGATTTGCCTCTCGGAGCACCTGGGCTGCTGGGCCAGGGCTGTTTAGTTTTGCAGCTGGGTCCTTTTCCTCTAAAGACACATCTTCATCTGAAATAGCTCAGTGGGGAAGCTGAAAATACTCCTCTCCCCA
Organism: Chaetura pelagica; assembly: GCF_000747805.2. Lineage (NCBI taxonomy): Eukaryota > Metazoa > Chordata > Aves > Apodiformes > Apodidae > Chaetura > Chaetura pelagica. The sequence goes on along the minus strand of NW_009954532.1, from coordinate 369,452 downwards.
GGAAAATGTGGGGCTCCCAGGGCTGTTTTCCCCTTTCCTGGCTGCACTCTTCCTTTTCCCAGCTGCTCTCTCCGGCCAAGGCAGAGCAGGTACCCGTGCCATGCTGGCTGGCTGCTGGGCTGGCTGCTGCTTTGTTGCTAGGAGAGCCCAGCAGAGTGGTTATTTTTTATTATTTTACTTTTCCAAGCTGCTTGGCAGGCTGAAGAGATGAGGTTTGGGAGCTGGTTGTGATCCCTGGGCAATGCTGGTGTGTTGAGCGTTGAAACACAGCGAAGGCTTCAACAGCAAGTAGGGTTGCAGATCACCACTGAATTAAAAAATTGCTAATGAGGGCTGAGCTGGCAAATGTCTGTCTTAGAGAAAAAAGCAAGGCTGTAAAACCCAACAGTTTAGTAACCAGGGTGGGTCATATTTATTTTTTTTTGGCTGTTCATTTCTGCTCTTTGATCTGCAGTGACCAGTGGGTTGCGAGTCTGGAGAAGCCGATGGCTGGATGATATTTAAAATAACCACATTTCACTCTGCTCCTTCAATCCACTTGTCTTCTCATTCATTGTCCTTCACTGCTGCTTTTGCAGGTGAAGCTCAGCTGGCCTGGTGTCATCCTCATATTTATTTTTTTTTGGCTGTTCATTTCTGCTCTTTGATCTGCAGTGACCAGTGGGTTGCGAGTCTGGAGAAGCCGATGGCTGGATGATATTTAAAATAACCACATTTCACTCTGCTCCTTCAATCCACTTGTCTTCTCATTCATTGTCCTTCACTGCTGCTTTTGCAGGTGAAGCTCAGCTGGCCTGGTGTCATCCCACCAGCAACCACAGGTTGGCTGCTTTTTGCAGCTGGGTCCTTTTCCTCTAAAGACACATCTTCATCTGAAATAGCTCAGTGGGGAAGCTGAAAATACTCCTCTCCCCAGGAAAATGTGGGGCTCCCAGGGCTGTTTTCCCCTTTCCTGGCTGCACTCTTCCTTTTCCCAGCTGCTCTCTCCGGCCAAGGCAGAGCAGGTACCCGTGCCATGCTGGCTGGCTGCTGGGCTGGCTGCTGCTTTGTTGCTAGGAGAGCCCAGCAGAGTGGTTATTTTTTATTATTTTACTTTTCCAAGCTGCTTGGCAGGCTGAAGAGATGAGGTTTGGGAGCTGGTTGTGATCCCTGGGCAATGCTGGTGTGTTGAGCGTTGAAACACAGCGAAGGCTTCAACAGCAAGTAGGGTTGCAGATCACCACTGAATTAAAAAATTGCTAATGAGGGCTGAGCTGGCAAATGTCTGTCTTAGAGAAAAAAGCAAGGCTGTAAAACCCAACAGTTTAGTAACCAGGGTGGGTCATATTTATTTTTTTTTGGCTGTTCATTTCTGCTCTTTGATCTGCAGTGACCAGTGGGTTGCGAGTCTGGAGAAGCCGATGGCTGGATGATATTTAAAATAACCACATTTCACTCTGCTCCTTCAATCCGCTTGTCTTCTCATTCATTGTCCTTCACTGCTGCTTTTGCAGGTGAAGCTCAGCTGGCCTGGTGTCATCCCACCAGCAACCACAGGTTGGCTGCTCCAGTACAGCCCCCCCAGCCACTCTCTCTTGGCTTTAGAAGCACAAGCAAAGAGCCAAATAAATTACAATGTTAAATAATCTATATGACTTGGTTGAGAAGGAGAACCCAGCATGGTTATAATTTCATTTATTGACATGTTGCCTGAGGCTGCACTGATCCTTGGTTAAGGTTGCTGGAGACAAACCCATGCAAGTGATGGAGAAGACACAGCTATGGTTTCTTTCCAGAGACCTGGAACAGAAAATGTAGGGAGAAGAAAACAAAGTGCCATATATTTATTTACTTATTTTTATTTTGAGCATGGTTTTTTTTTTTAGTGCTTTGACATATTAATATTTTTATAATACTGTCCTTTGCTTTGCCTGAGAGAGATGGGGTGGCTTCTTTGTTGTCTGCAGACAGGGTTTGGCTTGATGGTATCTGTGGTGCAGCACCAAGCGCAGAAAGGAGACAGAACTGGCAAAGGTGGAGGTATTTACAGTGGAGCAAGTGGCTTGGAGATAAGTTGTCTGTGTTCAGGTATCCATAACCTAAGTACTGAAAACATAGTTTAGCTCCTGGTTTTGCTTCAGCTTTTACTGGGGGGGGTAGGTGGGAGGTGAATGGATGACTAGAAAATCTGGCCTGGCAGTCTGCAGCAGTTGGTGTCATGTTCCTCTGTTTTAGCTCTACCTGAGTGCAAGATACAATCTTTGAAATATTTTAAACAGAGAACTGCTTCAGCATGATGGATTTCTGCATATCAT
>NW_009954532.1:344903-367015 GCF_000747805.2 Chaetura pelagica | reverse complement strand
CAGCAGGATGGATGTCTGCATTTCATTTACAAAGTATGTTTTTAATGCCTTTCTGAAATCCAAACTTATGCAAAACAGGGCTTGTTATGCGTGTCTGTGCATTTTAATCTCCTGCAGTGATTTGTCAGTTTTCCTTAACATCTCCCTGGCACATCAGAGCCATTCTTCAACTTCACTTCCCAGGGCTGCATCCCTGAGCTGCATCTCTGTCTTAACTCCCTCCGTTCTCTGAGCTAGGAATCATACTGCCATGTAGTTATGGTTTGGTAAGGTTCATAAGCTGGCGTGCCTATTTCCTTGGCTGGGGATCAATCCCAGCTGTGGATTTAGACAGGGAAAACCTGAGTGGCACTGGGGCTACGGTATCTTTTGTGCCTTAGTGTGAGGGGTTGTTACAGAGCTGTCCTGTTCTTGTTCCTATTGATTTGTGCTACTTGTGTTTCTGGTTTGCATTGATAGTGATTTATTTTTCCTGATTGGAATGCCTAAAAATAGGTCAGCCAAGGAATTGATATGATATTTATGTGTATATATATATATTTCTCTTTCCAGATGGGCTTTCTGGCAGAGACCAGCCAGTAGAGCTGTTGAATCCACCTCGAGTGAACCACATGCCTAGCTCTGGTAAGAAGAAACTTTTATTAAATGCTGTTCCTATTCTGGGAATGCAGTAAAAATATTCGGCACCTCTATCTTGCAAGTGGGAGAGCAGAATGCAAATGCAAAAGGCTGGAACAAAGTGTGTTAGAACTTGCACACATCTACTTTCCCAGGCTGAGCGAGTGGGATTTGGGAGTGGAGGGAGAATGGAGCACAGCAGCCTTGGGAGTTGCTCAGCCCTCACCTTTGGCAGGGGGCTAAGGAAAGCCTAACCTGGCTGGACCTGCTTGTTTTTCCTTAGTAAGGAGAGGGCAGCAAAACAAAGCAGCACCTCACCAGTCTTTTTACAGCCTAAAAGGAGCACTGTGAAGGAAAGTAGGTTTTGGAGTTGCTCTCCTTAAGCTCTTTGTGGTGAAATGAGGATCCCAACACGGGCTGATCAAAGCTGGGCTCTGGGCTATTTGCTTTTCTTCCCTCTTCTAATGATCCTGCTACTGTGTCTCTTGAGTCTTGTCCTTCTGATGTGAAGCAATCACAGCAGCCACAGTGCTCCTCTTGGAGGCTGGCTGCTCCTCATAGAGCTGAGAGATCACAACTGCAGCACTTCAAGTGACAGAAACCAAAGGTTTTGGTCACAATATGTGAAATGCTCTGGAAAACAAATCTGCTGCCTTTTGTGTTTCCCCTGTCTCTCTTCCAAAAGTATTTTGTTTCCAGGTGTGAGTAGATAAGAGATATCTGTGCTAGGGATGATGTGGGTATATGAAGCATTGCCTGCTTTCCAGATAGGAGGTTAAGCTTTCCAAAAACCCAACTTTCCCTTCTTTACTGCTTTCCAAAATGCCTTGAGGTCTTTTTATATTAAGGAAGAGATCTCGCAGGAGATCTAAGTGCTTCTGGTCATGCAAGTTGGAAAAATGTAAACGAAGCTTATTCAAAACAACTTCAGTAGATTAGGGGGGGGGAAAAAATGGGCTGTGACCTTGCCTAGATTTTTATGAGCTTAAATGCATCTCTAGGGAAGGAAACATTTAAGGGGGTAGAGCTGTTGTTTTGGGGGAAAAAAGGAAGAGATCCCTTCTTACAAGGTATGAGTGTTTGGCTTTGGATTCTGAGAAATCTCTCTCCCCCCCCCTTGTGCTCCAAAACTTGTCTGTCGGGTAAGGGAGGTTGTATTTTCCTAACCCTGAGAGAGATTCTCATTTTAAGACCTGCCCTGGTAACTCAGGTCAGCTGGAAGGTTTTACTCCCTGTTTCATATCCATGTGCTAGACTGGAATTTGTGGCTCTGCGCAAGGGGAGTCACAGTCCTCTTCTCTGTCAGTAGATCAGTGGCCACTCTTGTGAGTGTGGTAGGTTTTAGTCTTTAACTATTTTGTTTCCTTTCTGTGTTTTATGGAATTTGTTTCATTGCTGCTTGTTATGTTTAATGTCTCCTTTTGAGGTATTGTTGGATGAAGGCTAATGCTGGATACCAGCTTGGGTAACGTGATGGTAGTTTGGTGTGCTTGGACTCTGTTTTTCCCAGGTGAAAGGAGGCTTTTTTAAGGATTTTTGGACAGGTTGTATGGAAATCCCACCTTCTGGACTCTATTTTGAGGATTTTTTTTAATATCTCAGCTATACCTACTGAAAAAAAAGCAGCTGGCCAGTGCTGTGGAGCTGTGCCTGTGCTATGTGGGCATGAGGTGAGATGCGCAGCCATGTCTCTTTGTCAAATGACTTCTGTGCCTGCATTTGGCCCTGGGGATTCCCATCTCGGGCTGGAAAGCTGCAAACTGCTTGTGCATGTAGTGGGCAAGGGGTAGGATGGACTGGGAATGAAAATTAGGACTTCATGCAAGAAACAGGATTGCCTCTGGACAGTGGCCAGCCAGGTACTTCTCACTCGAGACCCTTCGCTTACCACTTTCTGGTGCATTTTGTCTATCTTGTATTTTAAGTTGCAAATTAAAAGTTGCTGGCAAGTTGAGGGACTTTCCCACTTGGGAAAACTGTTGTCCTCTGGTTTTTATCATTATTGCCTTTAGGAGTTTGCTGCAGATCCTTCTGAGGGAAGACAGGAGAAGTAATACCAAGTATAGCTGTGGAAAAACAAGTTATGGGTGTTGATCCATGTCTCAGGCATAACTGAAATAATGGTGTTGGAAAACAGCTTAAGGAGAAAAAAAAAAAAAAAAATCCTTACTTGTGTCCTGGGATATTCTGTTTAAAACCTTATCCAGGCCTGGTCAGGGTAAAGTGACTGACTTGTGGCCCTCATGATGAGTAAACTTGAGCTGATGATGAGCCTTTGTACCCAGAACTGCATTTCTAGTTAAGATAAAGTCATTGTGGTGTGCTTGTAGGAAACCAGAATGTTTTCTCTTTGCCACCAACCAAGGAGAAGTTTGATGCTTGTTAGTTGTTATTCTCTGCTGTAAAGGCATGAAAAAGGGATGGGCACCATACCCAAGTCCTAAACATGCTCTTTTCTGTGGTAGCATCTTGAGTACCAAATGATCTGGGTTTAGACCATTTTTAGGGAACTGTTTTAGGAGTGAACTGGGTTGAGAAGAATGGAGTTCAGTCATTGGCAAGGTGTGTTTCTAGGACAATTATTTCTCTCTGCTTTTTTGCATGAATTAAGGCTTAATTTGAGGAAGGGAAACATTTTGTCTTTTCAAAAATGTATCATCCCATAATTGGTGCTTCTGGACTTTAGTCACTTGTAAAAATCAAACAAGACAAAATCCCCACAACCCACATCCTGCATGGGAATATAATCATCTGTTTGATAGTGCTGCTCCCTTTTTCTGGCTTCAGACAATTACTGCATCTTTGGCCTCAGAGGAGGGGGAAGGGGAATAAATAGTTGAGATTCTTGTGCAACGTTGTTTTTTTCCTTAGCTTTGACTTGCCAAATTCAGAGATTTTCAGACCAAGGACTACACAGATTATTTTTAGTTAACGTGATATGGAAAATCATGGGGTGATTAAGGGCCAGGGTTGGCTGGACAGAAAACTGCCTGGTTGTGATGGGTGGCAGGAGATTGCTTGTGGAAAGGTGAAGGAATTGTCCTGTGAGTTAGTGTACTGGTTTTAAGTAAAATTTTTTTGGTGGTTTATAGGTTTTTTTCTTCTTTTTAGCAGTGAACTTAGCTGTGGTCTGTGTAAGTGGACTGATTGATAAGGAGTGAGGGACACCTCTGTCCTGTTACTTTTTTCTTCATTTACTTTAAAAGAGAGCAATGGTTTGCCTTTTCCATTGTGCAGAGCTGGGGGGCCAGTCTTAAAGGTCTCAGTTGTGTAAATACCTGGATATTTTGTGGGTAATCCTCTGAAAACCATCACCTGTGTACTGTTGATACCATCCTGGAGATCTATTGAATAGATTTGCATTAAGTGGACTTTGTAGAATAAGTTTCCTTTCTGTGTAGGACTGTCTTCAGTCTTGCACAGTTACAGTGCTTCAGGTAACTACCTCCCTTTAGTATCTTCAGTTTTTCTTCTTGGTACAAACTTTATAGTTGCTCATTTTGTTACAATACAATCTCAAGCAATTTCCTTAGTATTAGAAATCTGAAATATCTGAGATAAATACATGAAATGCTAGAATGAAATAGGATGAAAACTAGTGCTCTTTGAACTTGAAAGCTTTACTTCAGTGAACCTGCAAATTGGGACAAGCAGTCACAGCTGGCCAGCTTGTGGGTTTTTCCCCCCATTTGCTGGTCATGCCCTGAAGTTCTGGGGCTGGTACAATTGATGAATTAGGAGACTTTCCCCTTCCCAAAGCATTTCTATCAGCTTTTCAGGGATGCGTTCCCAAGCTGTGATAGAACTAACAGTGAAATCATACCATTTATTGCTGTGGTTGAATGCAGCTTGTGTAGGGCCACATCTGTTGAAGAAACAAATGTATGGAGAGGGTGAGGTAAAGGCCCTGAGCTTCTTGGTCCTTAGGTGAAGACCCCTCTGTAGTAGATGATGTGGAGCAGGTGGGAAGCTGGGACATGCCTGGAGGTTGTTCTCTAGCTGTTTGCAAGCCATTGCTGGTCTCTGAGGCTATTGTACATGTTAAGAGAAGTGATCCAGGGTGGTTTTCTGATGAGTTTGTGAAGGTAGATAGCAGTCTCCTGCAAAAGGTTAGGAATTGGTGGGTTAAACCAAGCAAGGAGGGTGGCTGCTGCTGAGCAGTGTCTGTGAGCAACAGGGACTGGGCTGGGCATGTCCTAATAATGTTGATGAGCAGACTGCATCTCCTACAAGGGGCTACCCAAAATGGCTTTGTGGATGGCTCTTCCACCACGGGACTGGGGCTCTTCTGGCCCTGGCAAGAGCAAGGGCAGCCTGGCAGGGACAGCCAGGGGCTTACGTGTGATATTTCAGCTCCCTGCCTTTTTTTTTTTTTCCTTCCTGGATCTAATTATACAGCCTCAGTTCCACACTCATTTGGGGGGAAAAAAAAAGATGAATGAATGGTTTGCAAGAGCTTCTGAGCTAATATTGTTCCATGATTTTACAGGCTTTTGAAATCAGAGATTAATCCCTGTGTTGAAGAGGAAGGAGTGGTAGCCTGGCTGGTCTGAGAGAGGCAAATCCTGCACCTCTGTTCATTTATCCCTTCAAAGGAAGGGGCTGCCCTCTCACTGCACTTGGACTTTCAGATGCTTGCCTGCTTTCTGTAATGTGTCTGCTTCAAAAGCTCCTGTAGAAAGGCACCAGATCAGCGTGGTGGGGCTTTGAAGCAGGTTCAGGTTGCTGGCTGGTCAGCTAGGATTTGGGGCTCCCGACAGGCTCAAGTCTCTGCTGACAGGAGCTCATTCATCCCTGTTCACACTGGGACACGTCAGTACAGGGAAGGAGTATGGTTTTATCATGCTCCAGAAGTGCAGCTCATGTGCAGAAAGGCCAGTCCTTTCATGTTAAAAATAGCCTGGGCTGTTCTCTGCAGTTTGGCCGAGTGGTGGTGGTGGGAAACCCACCCCCCAAAAAGCCAAAACAAATGAATAATTCAATTTTTGAGAAACCATTTTCATGTCACAACCATACACTAAGCAGGTGAAATTTGTTGTTTGCTTTTTGGCCTATTCTTAGCTTATTTAAAAGCTGCAGCTATTTTTGCCAGGCTTAATGTAGGAATTTTGCCACCATTTAGATGCCCTAGGTTAAGATAGTGGAGAAAACTGCAGGTTAACCTAACTTAGAGCCTTGAGGGTTAAGATATCATTTCCAGGCCTAAGGTTGACATTCACCAAGTAGCCCATGTGTTGACAATCCAAGTGTTCTACCAACTAGAAGTAGTAGTAAAGCTCACCTCTGTAACCCCTTGCTCAGCAAGGGAAGCCTTGCAGAACTCTTCAGCCAGCCCCCACGTGTCCACAGCTCCTGAACTTGATTTTTGGTGTGTTTTGTCTCAAAAAAGAGCTGCCTGTCACCTCCTGTCTTACCCACAAGGAAATGGTTGTTAAACGGAGGAGGTGGGATGAATTATTAATGACTTTTTCCTCTTTTTAAAAGCTGAAAGCAGCACTTAAATCTTAAGCACTTGAATGCAGAGCTGTTTTCTTAGATGAAAGGGAACTGGCAGGAAAGTTTGCTTTGCTGCAAGATCCAACTTGCTGTTTTTCTTTCTGCTTCCCTCACCTTGTTTTGTTTATTAATTCGCACTGATCAGCTATAGATTTCACTGGATTTGCTTAGTCCTGGCTGCTCACAAAGTGTTATTTTCAAAACCATTCTTCTCCCTGATTCCCTACCAAAGGCAAGGTTGTTTTGTGCTTTGGCTTCTGTGTCAGGGATGGAGGGAAGAGCCTTTGAATGTATTTACATTAAACTTTGACTTCTTAGGAGATGGCAGGAGACTGGGCAGGCATTTAAAGGCTCCCTCGAATTGTTAATCAGGAATCTGTTCCCGTTGCCTCTGGCTCTGCTAAAAATAACAGCTCCGTGTGATGAATGAGAAGCAGGAAATGTTTCATGGAAGGTTGATCACGGATTGAAGGCGTTTTTGGTAGAAAACATTCTGCGTGGCTCGGACGCGGTCTCTTGGTGACTGTGCCATCTCCTTTTGGCCACGTGTGTTTCCACTCTGGGTGTTTTGCCTGGATCTGCAACCTTTAAAAGGTAACCAAGATGGAATTTTCGTTGGCTTCCTTCTTCTTTTATTTTAATTCCATCCCCTTTTCAAGATAACACTTGTCCTCTCTCTGGAGTGGTCTGACACACCCTGGACTCGCTTCTCTTTTCCATCTGCTCGGAGGTAGCTGGAGGATGAGGGTGGAGGAGCAGTTGAGGACTGTTTCATTAGCAGCATGTTTGCTTTGGTCCACGTTCCCTTGTTATTGCTGTGCTCTGTGTTGAGGAGCTCCCCAGAGTGCTTTATGCCAGAATTAACTCAAGGTAGTTTATCCCTAAAGGGGAATTAGATGCCGTAGGTCCGTGCTCAGCAGCCACCTGCATTCCCAGGATTTCAGGAATTCCTCTTCTAACACAAGATGCTTTTATCAAGATCCTAGAAGTTCTTCCCCAGTGTGTATTGATTTTTTTAGGGCTATATTTGGCTCTGCTTTGTCTCTAGGCAGGGGAGGGAATATCAGGTGAGTGGCTTGTGCAACGATGCCTAAAATATTGGAGTGATCTCCAGATGCTGATCCAGAGGATTGCTTTTCATTGATTAAATACACTATTCCTCTCCTTTTTCATTGCTTTTTCCTCCTTGCTCCCTCCAAAATCCTTCTCCAAATGCAAAAATGATGAAGGCTGAGACAGAATCCACCAAATATACAAATAAAAATGGTAACCAAGTTACTTGAAGCCAAAAATCCCTGGCAACACTGACGTCTGGAGCTCATGTGAGAGCACTGCCAATGTGGAACGGTTTGACTCTGTTTTCACTTCTTAGTTGCTTAGGCCTTGAGAGATGGGATGTTGCCTTCAGCAAGTAGGGGCTTTTCAGAGCTGGATTGTAACAGGAGCATTTCAGCCTTACTGGCATCCTTTCCTTCTGTATGCCTCTGCTTTTCTGCATCATGGGCTCTCCAGGCTTCTGGAAGGGGACCATGCAGGGATGTCCTCTTCCCTTCTTGACTGATTCCTCTCCCCAGCAGGCAAATCAGCATTTTCTGTGCCTTGGATGCAGTAGGAAGTTCATTCACACTAAAACCATCTCATTTTCTGTTAGGGTTGATGCTGACTTGGCATTTGCCCGTGGAGCTGCTTGATTTGTGGTCTACCTTAAGCCAGGCTCTCCCCTGACTTGAAACAAGTGCTTATGATAAAATATCTGCTCTTTTGGATTAACTCATATCTTGTGATTTAAACCACTCGATCATTACTACTTTTCCATCTGTTTTTCATTCAAGAAATTGTGTCATATTGGATGATTCATTCATATTTGATTAGAGATTTCATTATAAAGTTGTCCTTAAGTTTTTATGATCTAACAGAAAGCTTTGGAATCATTGGTTTGGAACTGTAATTGAAATATACAGAATAAATGTACTGCACATTTTAATGATCCTTTGCTTGGTATTTTTTAAGCTGTTGCAGGTCTTGCTAGTGAGTGGTGTGAGATGAATTTATTTAAAAGTTTCTAATGAAATTCAGCCACTCACCTTTTCCACTGGAGAGGGGAACTCCTCACAAGCTATTGTAGCTGCTGTTCACGTTGAACTGAAGACCAAACCGTGGGTGAAATTCAGGTCAAAACTTGTCTTCCTTGACCAGTTTGTAGTCCTGCTCATAGACAGTCATGTTTTAATGATGTTAATGAAGGTCTTGAAGATTCTAAGGTGACAGGGCATCATGTGCATTGCTTAAGTGATATATGGAAAGCTTTTCTTTTCACTAAGGACAGTGATCTGCCACCTGTCTGCCAATTGTTTCTCAGACTAAAGAAATTAATACAAATGTTGAGTTTCTTCCAGACATAGATGAAACTGTTACAATATTGATGGGAGGCACTCATATTTTTTCTGTTGTGTGTAATAAGATCTTCTTTCTGTGCTTGAAGTGTTCTGTGCAATTGTTTTATTAGAAAAATATCAGTCCAAGTTGTCCTGCTGTACTTTTCTTAACATCAGATGCCTGTATAATGTATGGGAAAAAGGAATATATAATGCAGAACAAGTCAAAGCAAGCCCATCAACCTGATCATGTACCTGTGAAGGAAGCATATCCATGTTCTGATGGAATAATTTCCAATAAGTCTTGCTGGCTGGACTGAATTCCTCCAGTCAGGGAGAGAAAAACCTGTCACGAATAAAATCAGCATTTTTGGTTTGTTTCATCCATTTTGGATGGAGAACAGGGATGGGGAAGGGATGGACAGACTCCAAAAAACTTTCAAGGTGGGCATTTCCAAGTTTGTTTAGCACTTGAACAGCAATTGCACCTCACAAATACCATTCCTGGGGAGCCAGATCCTGTGGTAAATGTCAAAAGCTTTTCAATGAAGCTTATGCTGGAGGATTAAACTGTCTGTTTTGACTATATCAGAGTGAGCAGACAAGCACTTTGTTCAGTGATGATGGTTCTGGGTGACTGTTGGAGCTGGGTTGTGGCAACTGTTTGGTTGTGAAGGTAGATGGACATTGTGGAGAGAAACTGGATGATCTGCCTCTGGCACAAGCTAGGAATGGCAGAGTGACAGAAAAAGTCTTTCCTTGCACATCTGGCTGGAGATCAGGCCTGGTCTCAGGGATGAAGAAGAAGGGTTTCCAGCTGATGTGCAGAATTTAGGAGGTAGGAGGATATGGTTTGCACCAGTAAAGATGACTTTGGAGGTGGAACTTTGTGTTGCCCATCCTCGCAGCGGTGTGTTGGGAGTGGTCACCTACCTGCAGCAAACAGTAGGAAATTAAAAATAATTGGGGAAAAATCAGGTCCTAGCCATGTTAAGGGGATTGCTTGATCCCTTGATGACCCCCAGGTAGAGGAGGTGTGGGCAGATACCAGTCTGCTTTCCATCCATCAGGGCTCAGGATCCTGGTTAGCAGTGTGAAACTTAGGTTGTTTGCTGTCTGAGAAAATAAGCTATTCCTTATTAAGCCTCCTATTGGAATGAGAGTTTCTGTGCAGGAAATGAAAGGGCATTTCCCCCCCCCCCCCCCCTTTTTTTTTTTTTGCAGGCTTTTTCTTTAATATAATACAGATTCTGGTACTGTTATATATTGTCTAATTCTTTGCAGGGTTGTATTTCTATTCACCTATGGAATTAGTTCCTGTTGAGCAAATAATGAATTGTGAGAGTGAGCAAGTTGCAAGGAGGAAAAAAGAATTTGCAGTAAATAATCTGGACTTGTGAAATGTTGGAAATGCCAAAGGCAGGAGAACAGTAAGATCTGAGTGGGAGGAACCAAACACTTTGTATGGGGATGAAAGCCACGAGGCCTGGATGACACGTAGAATATCCTCAGTGCAAAATCAGCACCAGGGGAGCTTCAAATGGGGAAAAGCTGAAGTGGAGGTGAAGGAGAAGTGTCAGCTGTTTCCTGCTTTCCAGTTGTTGGGATTAATCACACCTGATTAATCATAACTAAATGCAGTTGGGGTGTCTGAATTTTATTCTAGTGCCCCTGGCCAACCAGCTGGCATTTACTTTTTGCTTGAGTTTCCAACAAGCTGCCCTGTGTACAGCTCTGTGCAAGGAGAACACAGTGTCACTTGGGTGACCCTGCTAAGCCATGACACCTGAAAGTGAGGGAGATCTCTGCTCAGAACTTCACCTCCTTTTAGGAGGAGACAGTGTATTGTTCCCGTGTAACACAACTTTGTCTCCCTGGGTCTGGTATCACAGCAAACAACTTTTTGCTGCTTCTAACCTCTCAGTGGCAGCTTTTCCCCACAGCCTCTCTACCTTAAAGCCTTGGTGACCACTTGGTCACTGTGGCTTGGTGGGACATCTGGTGGGGAGCTTCCCTTTGTGGTGCCTTGGAAATGTCTAATGAGAAAATTACAAGCCCACTCATTATGGGCTCAGAAACAGTGACTGCACATTTAGGGTGAATGGGAAGTCTTCACTTCTGCTGCTTGAGCTTTTTTATTTGGTGTGGCATAAAGTGTGGCCAGTGACTGCTGGCAGCATTTCTAATGGTGCTTTGGGTGGAGGGGGAAAAGTCTGCTGCAAAAAGATTTCAGTTGCCAAATGATCCCTTCCTTCTTTCTTCTGCTGTGTTGCCTGGACTCCAGGACACTCTGTGCAGGAAAAACGGGTCTCTGCGACTGATGTTCATCTCCACAGTGTGGTGGTAGTGTGTAAGCTGTGTTGAGGGGGATGTACATCTGCTGTGAGGATTTTCAGCTGACAGAAGAGCCTGTTGGTGCTAGGATTGGAGGTGTTGCACTGCTGCCTCAAGGAAAGAGGAGGAGGATGGTGAAATCTTATTAAACCTACTGGGATTTGGGAAGAAGTTTCATTTTGCCTAGGGCTGGAGGTGACCTGGCTGCTGGTGGTCACCTCTCCTTCTCATGGCCCAGCTGCTCCTACCCTGCTCACCACTGTCCTCCCTCTGGATGGCCCCAACATTTGGGGACAGAGCCCATGGGGAGGGGGTTACAGCAGGTCCCTCTGAAATGGAAAGCAGTGGTCTGGCTTTGCTGGGAACACCCCTCAGGGGATATTGCTACTTGTCATGTATTTTGCATTTACCAATTGGAATCGTGTGAGAGCTCCCCAGAAAGTGACTGACAGACAATGCTAATGGACAACATATTTTAACAGAGTGTTTCTGTGGTATTTAGAGCCACACTGTCTGTCTCCTCCTGGTGCTGGTGGTCTGACAGAGAACCTGTTTATTTAAAGCGAAGGAAAATTTGCAGGAAGTTAATAACGCCTTAACCAATACTGCAGCAAGTGTCCTTCCACATGAACAAAATGCAGGTCTGCTGGTACAGGAGCACTGATTTATTTCCAGGGTAAACATGAGCTGTCTGGGGCCAGGGTACATCTCAGACACCCTCCCAGTTTGTAATTGTTACGTTGATGGTAGTAGCAGTAACAACCTCATCTATTACTTGTGCACTATAAATCATGTTAAACACACAGAAGGGTATCTCAAATGTTTGGGGAAAAACCCAGAAGGTGATTTGATTGACAAGAAAAGGATGGTTTGTGTCTGCTCTGATACACCACTACATGCTCCTCAGAAGCTGCTTCAGATGGCTAGAGCTTCAGGTGATCATTAATGTTCAACAGCCAAGTTGTTGATCCTCAAGAGATGATGCCATCAAAAGTTCTTGGGCTGAACTGAGCACTTAGATCTCAACTGGTAGCCAAGTGAAGTGTAGTTGTTCTAAATTACCTAGTGGTGCTAACAATCCATGACTACATAATCCCTTTGGGGACCTTGGGGACTGTGTGCCCAGCCATGAGGCATCATGATACCCTGGTCCAGGCTGCAGCACGAGGGTGTTGGTGTGTGCTGAGGGTGGGCACAGGGAACTTTTTCCTTACCTGGTCTAGGCACAGTGATCTCTTGTTTAGGTATCTTTTTATCTCACCGGTATTGTCACAATATAATTAAAAAATCTAAGTGGAAGATGATGGTAATCCCCAGAGCTCTTGGGAAGCTGTGTGACAGCCCCATGTGCACATAGTGTTGGGCTCTTTTGCCTCTTTACAGATGTTACAAGTTAGAAAATGTGATTAGAGTGAATAAGGGAGAAGAAAACCCACCTGAAATAACTCCTGTTCTGTGCTGGAATTACCTGCTTTATGTTTCCTCAACCAGGTTGTATCATGCTGGAGTGAGAGGAAGGACAACCCATCTGGGTTGTGCTCTGGGCAGGATGTAGTTAAAACGAAAAATTAGTAGTGAAAAGGAGAGTAGAATAAAAAGAAATAATCCTTGAAATCGCAGAGAATTAAATTCTATAGAATTTCCTTTCTAGAATGGCAGCACAGAAACAGGTTTGGCCCCTATTTAGACTGTTGCTTTACATTAGCCTTGATACATGATATGGCAACATCCAGCTGCTGATGAGAGGTGGAAATAAAACAACAGGAAAGACATTGGCTGTGTTGACACAAATATCAAGTATCCTGAATATGCAGCCAAGAAACTTCATCTGGTTTTATGTGAAGCCAAATAGGGACAGGAGCTGCAATTGGCATTTTCTCATTCTGAGGCAACAGCAAGAGCCACGGGGTCATCTCACCTCCTTCAGTGGACCAGGGAACTGGGGGCATTGCCACAAAAGTGATCAGTTTATCTTGACTTGGGAATGCATTGATGAATCCACTTGGTTTTTAGCTGTTCACTCCTGGAGCTTGGAGACCCATGACTCCACTCAGCCTTTAATGACAGCATTGTGATTAGCACCTTCTAGGCATCTGGTGAAAATTTCACCTTCTGAGTAGCCATTGTATGATGCGTGGTGTTATTTTACACCTTTGAATTATCATGTTAACTGCTGTTTTATGTCAGACTACTGCTTTCCATCCAAAGACTGCAATCTCCTGGTGAGTACAGCTCTCTGGGAGTGTTGAGGACTTTTCTAACTGTACCGTAGAAGATGATGATGGAGGTTAAACCCTTCTTAGATGTGCCACCTTCAGCACCATCTGTAATGTGGTTGGAGTCGTGGGTTCCTGCCCCGTTGCCTGATGATGATGAGCACAGGAGAGGTGTCATGTCATGATTGTTGTGCTCCTTGTCTTCCTCAGGTAATGAGCATGTGGAAGAGTTGTGGCCAGGGAGCTCTTTGCCTCTCCCACAAGTGAGATAAAGTGGGATGTTGTTAAAGCAAAGCCAAGTGGCTGGGTGCTGCCTTGAGATTGTGCCCAAGTGCAGCACTCCTGCTTTCCAGTGCCTTCCCATTTTCCTTTAGCTGGGAACAGCTGTGGATTTCCCCAAGCAGTCTGGAAGAGCAAAGGATTTTAAATTCAACTGAACTTTCTGGTACTTCAAGCTATTGCAAACCAGACCTTTAACACGGATGCTAATTTTAAGACATTGATTTTTCACAAGCAGCAGATACTTAGTCTTAACACCCATCAGATGGGTTTGCTGCCGGCCTCACTTGTGAGATCATGATCCAAACTAGGACAGATCAGTTACAAAATTCCAAATCTTACTGAATATTTGTTTTGTTTTCCTTCTGAAGAACCAACTAATTGTCATGGCCTTATTTTTGTCACTGCCAGTGTGGCTGGGAAAGCTGCTTTAAGGATCTCAGATGGGTAGGGTGGTGGTCACATGCAGCAGGAGATGACAGTGGTGGGTAGACATCTCCCTGGGGTCTTCCCATGGAGCATTGACTGTGTCCAGCACTAGCCCTCACCTTAGGCTGTCCCCCACCAGCCTCTCCAGGGGAGTTACTAACCATACCCTGACCCAACGTGGAGCTGAGGGGAATGAGGAGCAGACACCATTAAATGCCTTGATAGAGCTCTGGTTCAACCTTTTGATGGTACCTTTTTCCATTGGCCACAAATGTTTACACTGGGATGATAAAAAATAATCAAACTGCTGCTGGTTACAACATCTTCACAATTGTGTGGGATACCAGGGATTTCAGAAACAACACTTTCCTCAAGCAAAAATCAAGGCAGATGGTGAAAGCAAGTGACCTACAAAATATCAGAGTTTGCTCACCAGAAATAAACAGCACAAACAAATGGACTGTCACCTAAAAATACTGAGATGGCATTTCTGACAAAGTGATGATTGTGCGAGGAAGTCAAAGTATGGGTAAGGCCAAGAAGGAATTTAATGCCCTCTAAGTACTAACTGGTGATCAAATTGACTGTGAGGTGTTTGAGCCTCATGTTTCCTGCTCCCTGTAGCTTTGATGGAGTTTGTTTTATCTGTAGTTCTGTATCTCTAGTTCTGTTTTACCTGTAAATGAAGTGACTTCAGCAGAGCTTCTAAACAGTCTCTATCCATCTGAAGACCTCAGTGTGTTGCACAGATCAGCACTGCTTTGTACTGTTTGTGTTTTGTTTTGTTTTTTTCCTGAACATAGGGCCAAACAGCTTCCTTTTTAAATAGTCCCAGCATGTCTAGATGTAGGTTTTGTAGCCTCCTCTTGCAGAACTTCATCCGTATCTCTGGTCATCCCAGTAGCCCAGCTCCTCTGTGCCAGTGGGAAGGGACTGTGCTTAACCCAGGTTATTTTAGCATCCTGCTTATGGCAGGAGCTCCTCAGCCCACCTAGCCAGGAGGGGACAACAGCTTCCTGCAGCTTCATCCCTCCCCCATTTTCAGGCATTGCTTCTGGACTCCCTGAGCACCTCATCCACCAGTAGTGAAGCCTGTAGTAAATCCCCTGGGCTCTTTGCAGGGCCGAGGATCTGCAGGGAGGAGCTGGTGCTGTCTCACAGTGCCCACCAAAGCAGGGCTCTGCAGTTAAAACCTACTACCTTGAGCAAAGCAAACTTGAGGCAAATCGTCTGTGAAGTGGAAACATGCAAATGAAAGCAGCTAAATCACGAGAGGATTAGGCTGCAGTGATTTAAGGCAGCTTTGTTTCAGGATGGAAACATTGACGCAGGATTCAATGTGCTTGAAGTTCTGCTCCTTGTCTCAGTAGTTGATAAGGGTGGGCCAACACTCAGGCAGACACAAAAATCAGTGTCTTTCTAGAAGTTTCTGTACACCAAGAAATGGCAACAGTGGCTTTTTGTAAACGGGTGTTACTTGGGTTGGCTCCTTCAGCTGGGAGAGCAGGAGCAAGAGCAGGAGAGTGTGTGGCCTTCTGGAGTGTCAGGAGATGTGTGGTCTAGGATTTGTTTGGCAACTAGGAATATACACCAGCAGTCTCTCCCAAAATGCCATTAGATCACCTCTTCTGGCTGTGTTTTAAGTTAAATGCCACCCAGAAACACTTAGGTCAGTACCTTGTGTTTTGCCAAAAAAATGTCGTCTGGCAAGACTGAGTTGTGAGTTTGAGAGAGGGAAGATCCACCACTTCTCTTGGTAGTTGTTGTGGCCCCTCATCATCCTGGCAATTAGCTTGGCCTCAGTTCAACTTGCTTTTCACAGCTGAAGGGTGGGCCTTTTCACTACAGCCTTGGAGCCCACAAGCACCTGGTTATTTCCTCCTAGCTGGTGCTTAGGTGTTGTGACCCAGTGGCTTTGCAGTGTTGGTGGACTCATTGAGTTGACACCTTTCATGGTGGGGTGTTCCCTGCTGTCTTCCAGCCACTGTGGTCTTTTCTCTGCTGTTGTTTCCAATGCACATCTTAGAAACCAGTTACTAGAACCCAAAGTTTTTATCAGTTCTATTTAGAAGGGAAATTACCTTTATGCCCTCTCCCTATTTTTAGGATTTATGAGCAAGAATTGCTTTTTCAGAGGATGATGCTCCCAAGGTTGCTGAGCAGTTCATTTTCACACATGCTGTGGTGTTTTATGAATATTTCAAATGGTCTGGCTTCCCTTGCAAGGACGACTTGTTTTCTGAAATCTTTTGAGTATGTGGTTTATTGGCTCAATTCTGTGCCCTGTAAGAAAAAAGAACACCTTAACTTCACAATTCCTTTAAATGACTTAGCCCATTAAGGCAACTGCACGTTAAGGAGGAGTCATTTTATAAAATATTGACTCTAAATGAGAGGAGAAATTCTTGACTTAATGTTTCCCATAACTTGATGTGTTTTGAGAACAGAACCTGTGGTGCTGGTAGCTTAAACCAGAATGGCACTACAAAGGCAGGAGGTGCAAAGATCCCAGAGCTTATCAAGGTCTTCTCCAACTTGCAGAAGTGCTTTTTGCCTCTTCCACAGCAGCAATTTTTTGCCTCTTGGGTGTTGCACAAAAGAATTGCCAAAAAGTGATGGAATGCATGTGGATTTCTAACATGTCTTGGAAAATGTTGTTGGGTTCATGGATTTGAGGGATGAAGCTTGTAAAACACTCAGTGCTTTGTTTAAGTGGCCTAAAAATAAAATACTGTTAATTTAAAATGTGATGAAGGAGGGTTTAACTGTGTATTGGTATCAAACAAGGTATCTAAAGAAGGTTTTGGTAGTGATTGTCTGTTTAGCTTTTGATACCTTCTTTGAGATAATTTTTTTCTATAGGAATGTTTGAAGTGAAAGCAAGAACCAAATGTATCATTTTTGTTGTGTTTCAGTTACTGTAGAGTGCTATAAAAAGAGTTACAGGGTCTCAAGACAGACCTTGAGGATCCACATCATCCCTCTGGTGCTTTGTGCATTCCCTGATCTGAAGAGAGATGAGCTTTAACAAAAGTTAATAAAAGATGAGCACATTTTCCAGCTGTACTGCTGTTCAGTCTTTACCAATGAAGATGCTAAGTGGAGTCCCCATCCCTGGAGGGATTTAGAAGCTCTGTAGATGCCAAGGGACATGGTTTAGTGGTGGCCTTGGTGGGGCTGGGTTAACTGTTGGACCTGGTGATCTGAAAGGTCTTTTCCAACCAAAGTGATTCTGTGATTCTGTACTGTTTCAGTGAAGTGAAAGGTAAATATTGTCCATCTCTAATTATCACTACATCAACTTTAACCTTCTTAAACTTGCTCTTAAAACTTTTCCTCTTCAGCTTATCTCCTGTAGTTGTTCCTCAGTTGTTTGCCTGGATGTCCTTTTCATCTTATGTTTTTTTTTTAATGCCTTTTGTTCATATTTTCCCTTCATATGCAAGTTTCCTCCTAAGCCTTGGTCAGCTCAATCACTGAACCCTCTTTAAGTTCTTCCCAAAGTCTTTTACCTACTTCAAGTGCTCCAAAAAGTCATATTTTAGGTAAGATACAGATAACATCTTAGTTCTTACATATGTTTTAAGTCTCACCTTTGGGCTTCTCACAACCCCCTCTTTCTTTTTGTTGAAGAATCAGGCTCTGGTCAACCCCCAGGCTGAGAAGTTTGCCTGGACATAACTGGAGCAGAGTTGTAACCTACCACTGAAGTAGGTTGGCAGCATTTCATTTGCTGCAATCCAGAAACCCTGGAGCTCCAGCTCTCACAGTCTGAAGTAGCTGCCCAGCAGAAATAAGCCACCTTCCTGCTGGGCTTCTGATGTGGGGGGGCCCCTGAGCAATGCCTGCCCACAACAGGGGGTCCCCATGCACGAGGCTGGTGTCTGCAACCCCTATGGTCCTGTGGACAGGGTGGGTGAGATCCTTGTCTCAGAGAACCTGGTATTTTATTCTCCAAATATTATTATTATTATATTCTCCAAATAGCAACAGGCAGTAAAGGAGGTGCTGGAGCATTCAAAGGTTGTTTTAAGGAAGGAACTTAGCCAGGTGAACATGGTGAGAAAACCTCCTGGCTTTTCTTGCTTTCCATGGGAGACAAACAATGCTTGGTGGAAGTGTTTTGACAGAATCCAAGTTTAGCTACAACAATGTTTTTAGCTAATTATATCAAGGGAGTATTTCTTTGAGTAAAAACACCATTCTTGCTTGAACTACAGGTAAATGGAGCTTGATGCTAAAGGACTGACTTGAACTTTTAAGGGGACAAAAAAACACAACAGAGTTGCTTTACCCATCAGAGCAGTCAAAGAAGACTTGGCACCTCTTTCTTTGGTTGCAGTAGATGTAGTGTAGATACATAACCCAAATTTTCTATAGCTGTGGATGATTTGTCTTCAGCCTAGGAGCTGCTCAGGTAATTTCCAATAGCAGGGTCAAAATAAAGGTTAATTTTTAACTTTGTGCCCAACTGATGCCCATCTCTTTATTTAATGTACTACCAAGGGTTTGGAGAGTGATGCCACAGAGAGGGTGATGAAAATATGATAAAGGAGGTTATGAGGGGAAGTGAGAACTTGTGGGTGTTTGTCCTTCATCCACCCTTCTTTGAAAAACATTGAGCTGTGTCTCTGGCAATACATGTTGGAGTTGGGGAACACTGACTGTCCTTCTCTTCCACATTCTTTCCAGAGTCCTTGGAGGGTACAGGACTTTTGTGGTCATTGCTCTTCATTTGAGTTAGGACATCCTATATAAGAAAGCAGGGAGGGGACAAAGTGCTCTTTTTGTAGCCAAAATCTTCCTGTGAGTCTTGGCATACATTTATTTTTTCCTTGTTTTTACACATGGGTGTTTGGTAGCCAACGTGGTTCTCCATGTCAGGGACCTTTTACTTGGAACTGGTTGTGTAAGGACTTGGATGCACTGGCTGGGCAGGCAGTGGCTGCAGTTCTTGCACTGCCTTCTGGAACCCTGCTCCACAGGTGGTTTGTGAAGCAGCTTAACAGACCCAGCAGTTGACCAACCAGTTTATATCCTTTAATAAAAAAAAAAAATGTAGACCTTTAATTCTAGAAGCTTGTAGCAACAAAACTCAGTTGCCCATTTAAAAGAATAAGTTCATTCGCAGAGATGTTTCTAGTTTCACTGCTTTTTCCTTCAGAAGGTGAGTTTAAAGTGGGTTTAAAAAATATAATCCATATGAAAACAGGTAAAACTGGTACAGTTAAATGTGGATTCTGGGCTGCATCAAAAACTGTGACCAGCGGGTCAAGGAAGGGGATTCTCCCCCTCTGCTCTGGTGACGTGTCCCTTGCAGTGCTGGGTCCAGTTCTGAGGTGTCCCAAGACGAGAAGGAATGGAGATGCTGGAGACAGTCCAGAGGAGGCCACAGAGATGATGGGAGGGCTGGAGCAGCTCTGCTCTGGAGCCAGGCTGGGAGAGTTGGGGTGTTGAGCCTGGAGAAGAGAAGGCTCCAGGGAGACCTTAGAGCAGCTTCCAGTGCCTGAAGGGGCTCCAGGAAAGCTGGGGAGGGGCTTGGGACAAGGGCAGGGAGGGATGGGATGAGGGAGAATGGATTAAAACTGAAAGAGGGGAGATTCAGAAGAGACCTTAAGAAGAAATTCTTCACTGTTAGGGTGGGGAGACCCTGTCCCAGGTTGCCCAGGGAAGCTGTGGCTGCCCCATCCCTGGCAGTGTTGAAGGGCAAGTTGGATGAGGCTTGGAGCAACCTGGGCTGGTGGGAGGTGTCCCTGCCTGTGCATTGGGGTTGGAACTAGGTGACCTTTAAGGTCCATTTCCACCCAAACCATTCTGTGATTCTGTGATCTTGACTATTGCATTGTTGTGGCTCTGTTACACTCAGCTTGTGTTAAAACTCATCCCCCATGTCACTCTGGCTCTCCATGTGTATAGGAAGCAGTGCCTGTCCAGTGCTGATAAAGGAAAATGATGTTCTGGTCCTCACAGGCTGGGATATTTTTGGTAAAATGGGTGCTGAGGTTTTGTTCCATTATTAAAAGGCCACGATGATGTCAGTGGTTTTTTGCTTTAATGCCAAGAAAAAGCTTGCTTTGAGAGTCATCACTGATGTTGGGAAACCTTCTCGTGCATGGAGTGCTGCTGGGATGGGGGATGCAGGGAAACCCACCATTCTCCTTCAGGATTTTGGTGGGAGCACCAGAAAGATCTGGAGCAGCTCTGCTATGGAGACAGGCTAAGAAAATGGGGGCTGTTCAGCCTGGAGAAAGAGAAGGCTCCATGGAGACCTTAGAGCAGCTTCCAGTGCCTGAAGGGGCTCCAGGAAAGCTGAGAAGGGGCTTTTCATCAGAGAAGGCAGTGATGGGACAAGGGGTGATGGTTTTAAACTGAGAGAGAGGAGATTGAGGTGAGAGATGAGGAAGAAATTCTTCACTCTCAGGGTGGTGAGGAACTGGGATGGGTTGCCCAGGGAGGTTGTTGATGCCCCATCCCTGGAGGTTTTTAAGGGCAGGTTGGATGAGGTTTGTGCAGCCTGGTCTGGTGGTGGGTTCCATGCTCATGGCAGGGGGGTTGGAACTGGATGATCTTTAAGGTCCCTTCCAACCTTCATGATTCTGTGATTCTATGATCCTTCCTCCTGGCCCTCACTCCTCCTAATGGGCTTTCCTTACCAGAAGGGTTTTCTGATTATTCTCAGCCCTCTCTCAGCCTGTTGTATTTAAATATTCAACTCATCTCTTGCCTCTGGATAACAAGTGGGTAACATGCAACATCCAGCAGCTGAGGTACCTGAGTCTGTGTGTCACTTGAAAGCAAAAACCCCAAGAGAGGGGGCTACAGAAACCTATGGACTGCTTCTCCATTTGAACTTGATGCTTCTTTGCTTGAACCAGGGTCTGGGTTTCTCCTAAACCACTGGGAACACAGCAGCCTTTGAGCAATCCGTGAGATTCTTTGAGAGCTGCTGAACACTTTCCTGTTACCATTTGCTATCTAGTTGCTGGTTTTGCTGCTTTGAATTAGTTTCTTTTCATGATGAAGGAGACTGCACTGCATGTTTTGGGGCTCATTGTACAGCTGGGCATCCCCTGACTAGTGCCAGAAATGAGTTTACTACCTTGTTGTTAGTAACCACTTATTTTGCTGTTTAAAATGACCAGAATATTTCTTTTTAGTAAATTTCTAGCATATAATGTGGGATTATGTTGCTAAGAATTACCTTTCATCTTCTCTTTTGATCTCAGGGAGTTGAACATACCATGGCTTAGTTTCTAAAGAAACAGGTACATTAGATCTTGAGCTGTTTGTTAAAGCTCCCGTTCTCCTGGAGTCACCAGCTGCTGATCCCAGAGACTGCTGTGTTCCTCAGCAGTGCCCAGCCCTGCCTTCAGCAACATTTGTGCTGCTGCCTTTTCCTCCTCCAGCAACATTTGTGCTGCTGCTTTTTCCTCCTCTTAACCCTAACGCTTCCCTTCCCTCGCAAGCTGGTAGGACACAGCAGGCAGGGGAGAGCAGGGGCTGCCCACGAGTTCTCCATGTGGTTTTGGCAGAAGCCCAGCCTTCCCTCTCAGCAGCAGGTGACTTGAATCTCCCAGCTCCTCTCGGTGTCTTTAGGAAGCTGAAAACATTTCCTTGTAGCCATAACTGCTTTTATCACACGACTCTCTTTTCAAACGGCCTGGCTGTTCACCAGCTGGCACCATTTGCAAGCCTACCTTCACTTCAGTTCTCATCACATCACCTTGCCCACTCTGCCCCAAGTTCCCCTCTGTCTGTGTGAACAGCAACCACTGTGCTTTGACAGGAGCTGTAATGGGAAACCAATTCTTCAAGGAGGAGATGTGGTGTCTGCTGTCCTCTCCAAAGTTCACTCTTTAGCTCTTGGCACTCCTGGTGCTGGTTCACCTGCTGGTTCAACTGCTGGTTCACCTGCTGGCTTTTATTCTTGCCAGTGTAGAGGTCACCACTGCAGAAGGAAGCCCATAAGAAGGTCCAGGCATTGTGTAGCCTCACCTTTGCAGTGTATCCCTCAAACTCACCCATGCGTGGGTAGGTTTTTGTTGTTCATTGTGGCACATCTTAAATGTATCATCTGAGGATGAGACTTGCAGGCTCCTGCTCCATCTCCTCCCTGTTTAATTCTCCTAAGTATCACTTTCCCTTGAAGGAAGTTCATACTGAGATTAGAGAGAAGCACATGAGAAATCCATCTGGGTTTGACTCTTCAAAGTCTATCAGATCTTCCTTCAACCTGCCTGTTTGCCTTGGGTGTATGGTGAGGTGAGGAGCTGTTTATATCGACAGTGAGACAGATGGATCAAAGAGGTTCAGTTGCCAAATAATGCTTGAAATGAGACAGGTGAAATTATGTTTCCAGGAATGC
>NW_009954532.1:338824-344633 GCF_000747805.2 Chaetura pelagica | reverse complement strand
CCTTTTAGGAAGGGATGTATGTTTGTCTTTTCTGTTTTTTATTGTTATTTACTTAGATGTTTTTTTCCTGTGGAAACTCAGGTGGGTTTTGCTTGTCTACCCCCCTATCCCAGCATGCAAGGAAAGGTTTGCCACAATTGCATGAAGTCTGTAGTGTGAAACAACCCAAGCTGACCCTTTTGATTCCATTCTCTTTAATTCCAGTAAAAGAACTGGCATAATCCAAGATGCTCATTTGTTAATGAAATAGTTGATTAAAAGAAGACAGAGGAACACGATGATTGAAAAGGAGATGATGAAACTTGTCTCCCTTTGGAGCTCCCTTGTCCTGTACAAGCTCATCTGTTGGAGACATCTCTGTAATAATGAAGGTTTTATTCCTGGCTTTCTCAGAGGCACTGTGACATGAACTCACCACATGCTTGTTAAGGACTTATTACATGTTGTGTGTTTGGCAGCTCCCTCTTTTTTTTCTGCGAGGAGTTTGCCCTTCTTACTGTGGCAGGACATAGTGGTGAAGGTGTTCAGGAGATCAGGCTGGTGCTGCTGCTCCCCACTCAGAAGTGCTGAAGTTTTTGCAGTACTTTGGCTGGAACCATGAGAAATGCAGCTGGCTTGTGAGATCCAGATATTTAGCTGTGAAAGTTCAGATTTTTCCAAACTCTCATGTCCTGCTCTGAGGCTGCGACCAGGAAAGCTCTACAAAATGGTGTTTTCACTCTATTGATGTCATTTGGTGGTTTTTCTTCAAGTAAAGAGACATTTTGTGGTGCTTTAAGGTGGAGAAAGTAGGGTAAGTGATCTGCTCTTCAACTTCTGCTTTTCTGATTGTCATGAAGAAAACTTGTAGGTAGATTTCTTATAGGTTGCTAACAAGTGCCAACGAGATCATCTCAGGGAAGGTATTGGGATCCAAAAAAAGCTGATGATAGAAATCCAGAATCACTGTGCCCTTGTGTCTTCAGGTCTGAGTAGTAATCAGCAAAAAGTTCCTTAGGAGTGAATGAGTGAGTGACATTTAAAGCTCCATCTGTTGCCCACGGTGCGGTGCCTCATGATGCGCTTCAGGGCGCGATGGGATGATTAATTTTGGTTCCCATTCATGCCGCACGAAATACTCTCCTAGCAGGGAATGACTCTAGCCTTTGCTGAACTGCAGCATGTGTGGTGCTGGTAGGAAACCTCAGCTGCTGTTTACTCCTTGCTGGTGTGCTGAGAAAGGATCCAAGCTGCCTTTGCCTTCACCCACGTAGCTCTGGAGCGAGCTCTGTGAAAATACCGGCGACTGCAGCGCACTGACCTGCCAGCTTCTGAGGGACAGCTCTGCCACTGCTGCCCCTGCAGCTTGCTTGTCTTGACAGACCTGTTGTGGACAGAAGACTGGTTGTCCCCTGCAGGTGAGGACCACCTTCTCATCTCGGAGTGAAAGAGTGCTCTGCCTTCTCTATCTTGCTGTCCTTCGGACTAGCTGCACTGTGATGCTTAAGCTTGTTGAGCGATTTGAGCCCAGAATAAATCCCCTTGGGATCCTGGTCCTTGCCTTTGGGAGAAGAGAGGCAAGAATTCAATGGAAATAATGAAGTGCTACTCCTTGCTACCCTGCTGCAGCCCACCTTCTCTGTACATAGTCCCTTAGTTTGCCCTGGTGTGGTACAAATCCATGGAGGAGCACAGCAGGACTGTGCCTTCATCCTGCCCCTGATGTGCCACAGAGGATGCTGGTGTCCTGGGTGCTGCTGCACTGAGACCTCCAGCTCCCACCACCTTCTCAGGGTCCCAAGTTTTGGGGCTCCTCTAGTACAGCCTGGCACAACCTTTTCTAGGGAATAAGCTAAATATAGATGGCAATGTGTTGGGTTTTTTTTCCCCTATTAATTTCTGCTTGTATTTGGGGCATCTCACATGCTGTGGATGAAAACCAACTGAATCTCAGGCACTTGGAGGGTGCTTTGCTGTGTGTTCACCTGCTTCGTTCTGCTCTCCACATCAACATGCTGCTTTTACCCTGGCACTGCAGTCACTGCAGTGGCTTGTTTCTATTAATAGCTCTGATCTCACAGTCGCTTGGTGTTTTGGCGAGTTCTGACATTTTCGGAAGCGGAAGCCCCACTGGAAAGAGTTGCCACGACTGGTGGAGGGGACTCCCTGCCCACTGCTGCCCTGTCCCTGCTGCCCTGTCCCTGCTGCCCTGTCCCTGCTGCCCTGTCCCTGCTGCCCTCTCTATCTTGCTGTCCTTCGGACTAGCTGCACTGTGATGCTTAAGCTTGTTGAGCGATTTGAGCCCAGAATAAATCCCCTTGGGATCCTGGTCCTTGCCTTTGGGAGAAGAGAGGCAAGAATTCAATGGAAATAATGAAGTGCTACTCCTTGCTACCCTGCTGCAGCCCACCTTCTCTGTACATAGTCCCTTAGTTTGCCCTGGTGTGGTACAAATCCATGGAGGAGCACAGCAGGACTGTGCCTTCATCCTGCCCCTGATGTGCCACAGAGGATGCTGGTGTCCTGGGTGCTGCTGCACTGAGACCTCCAGCTCCCACCACCTTCTCAGGGTCCCAAGTTTTGGGGCTCCTCTAGTACAGCCTGGCACAACCTTTTCTAGGGAATAAGCTAAATATAGATGGCAATGTGTTGGGTTTTTTTTCCCCTATTAATTTCTGCTTGTATTTGGGGCATCTCACATGCTGTGGATGAAAACCAACTGAATCTCAGGCACTTGGAGGGTGCTTTGCTGTGTGTTCACCTGCTTCGTTCTGCTCTCCACATCAACATGCTGCTTTTACCCTGGCACTGCAGTCTCTGCAGTGGTTTGTTTCTATTAATAGCTCTGATCTCACAGTCGCTTGGTGTTTTGGCGAGTTCTGACATTTTCGGAAGCGGAAGCCCCACTGGAAAGAGTTGCCACGACTGGTGGAGGGGACTCCCTGCCCACTGCTGCCCTGTCCCTGCTGCCCTGTCCCTGCTGCCTGTCCCTGCTGCCTGTCCCTGCTGCCTGCACTGCCAGAGCAGGCAGCTCCCACTGGAACGAGAGAATTAGTTCATAACAATCCAGCGACACTGAAATAACTCCGGTCTTCCTTCCAGAATAAACCACTGCAAATACTCTGTCGGCTGCACTGGAAGGGAGCCCTTCCTCCTTGCCTCCTTTCTGGGCTGATTTCAAGCCAAACAAAGGGGGTGGGTTTAAGGAACAGTGTTTCTCTGCTGTGAAGCCTGCTTGTGCAGGGCTCCTGACTCGCCACAGTCGTGCCGGCAGCGACGTGGTATTTGGAGGCTTTGCAAAATACAGGAAAAATGTTTAAAGGATCCCAAGCTGTTGCCTGACAGCAAGGGCAGCCCCCAGGAAATAAAGTTGGTGGAATAAACATATGATTGTTTCTGCCCAGGGGTGAAAGCAGCTGGAAATAATGCTTAGAGGGGCAGGGTGGTGCATACGCTTGCTGGGTGACCTGTGAGTTGTGGTGTGCTGGGGTGGCCCTGGTTCAGTGGGGTGGGATGGGGATGTGTCCACTGAGAGCTTGGGGATGCTGATCACGGGCTCCTGCTTTTGTATTTGTTTTTTTTGTGTGTGCTGAAAGGCAGATGTGCTGCTATTGGCAGAATCTGGCTGGAGGGCAGTGCTTGCGCACCAGTAATTAGAAAGCAAACTCATTAGTTAGAAATAAAACCCAAGTCCAGAGAGGGTGGGAGAATGGGGGGGGGGGGGGGGGGTTTTTTTTATGGTTTCTGGAAAGCACTGGCCAGGAAGGTTCATCTGCAGCATCCAGAGGAGTTGTCCCCTCCCTAGTGTGCAGCCCTTAGGACCACAGAGTTACTGCAGGAGCTGAAACGCTCTTTGATCGGGGTTTTGGGCGCGCTGGCTCCTGACTCGCTCTGTCCCAGCCACGTGGTGGTATGTCTGGACTTTATATACTCTTGGGGCTGCTGGGGGGTGCTGCTTTTCTTCCTCCAGACCTGACCACAACCCTGTCCCCAGAGTTTTGCAGCAGATTTGGAGAGGTTGAAGTGATTTCTCCCTTCGAGCCGAAGGGAATTACGGAGCGAAGACGAGCAGGGCGGTTGGGAAGGAGCTGTGCAAATTCAGTGGGATTTGCTCTGTGCTGGAGGGAGGGAGGTCTCAGGGAAAACGTTTCCTGCAGTTTCCATTTGAAGGTGATGCTGCCTTGAAAATGTGAGAGAGGCAATTTTCTCTGCTGCTTAACTTTAAAGAAAAAAATAAAATTACATTTTAAAGAAAAGCCTTTCTGGCAACACCCTTTGACTTTGAAAAAACCAAACCAAACAAACTAGTTTGGGAAAGATTTTTAAAGTTCAGCTTCAGTAAAGGTTATGCTGAAACAAGATTTGAATTTAAATCTTTGCTTCAAATATCCCCTGTCCATCTCATACTGGAATTTGTTTTAATGCCCATTGGAGTGTGTTCTCAGGACTGAATCCTTCTGTGTTTTAGTCCTTTAACAAGTTGCAGGAAAGTGCTGCATCGGAGAAGGGGAACAAAATGAAGTTATCACTGGTAGGTTTATTTAAATACACATATTGAAGTAGTGTCACCTTCCCTTAATCCCTTCCAAAATGCTCAGTACTTGTAGAGAAGTCCTTTTCTAGGAACGTGGAGGAGACTCCATGTAAGTCTGTTCTGATCGTGTCTTGATCTGCAGCCTTTATGTGAAACGATTTTCACGTTGAACACTTTTTTGGTTGCACACACACCCTGGCTTACAGGTTGGAGGTGATCACTTCATTTCCAGCAAGTGTGTTGAACAACTTGAATGCATTTGAGCTGAGCTCCACTCACCAGCATTATGGGCAAGCTGTGAGATGTCAAATTTACAATCTCGACCACGAGGCCGCGGCCGCTCTGTGCTGGCAATCGATGGAGACTAGAATGCTTTAGGTCTTAATTAAAAGTACAACACACAGGCTGCCTTTGATGCAGAGCCATGTTTTATTTATTTTGGGAGGGATAAAGCCAGCAGAGTGTTTCTAACATGGTATAAAAATAATGGTGAGTTGACGGTGGGGAAAAAACCAACCCTTCCTACCTAGGTTAAAAAAAAAATATATATAGAAAAGTAGAATTCCTCCTGTTTTCTCCTTCTGTTCCTACAGGGAAGGAAAAGGCTGGGAGAACATGAGATAGTTTATTATTCATAATCTCAATCTTGTCTTCTAATTCATGGGTTTGGCATTTCTCATTAAAACTCTGAATATAGTCTTTGTGCTTTTGCTAACGTCATGAATCTGATTGTATTAATATGTTCTCAAGGCAGAACCTATAAAAGCAATTTTCTAGTCGACCATAAAATATTCATAAGAATACAGGCTTTTTTTTGTTTTGATGATATGTTCATTAAGCAGAGAAGGTTTTCTTGTTTTCGGGAGGGCTCTGTAGGTCAGACGCACTCGCCGCTTCTGCGGGGAACTTGTGGCATTTCAAATAGGGGGTTTTTTGAGACTGAAATAGTAAAGAGTCGGGGATGACGCAGCCTCTGCCGGGACTCTGAATGGGAATTGTGGTGGCAGGCTCTGCAGCTGGCACCCCGTGCCCAGCCATTCCTGGGGGGATGAGTCCCCTTGGGTGTGTTTGTCGAGTTTTCTGGGGACCCTTATCCAGCGTCGTGCAAGTGAAGACTCTTAGGAGGGAGTCAAGCAGGACTCAAGCGATCAGCAGACGCAGCAGGAGCGGTGACCACAAGCAGAGGTGTGTTCTTTCTGCCTGAACTGTGATTTGTTGAAAAACATGGCAAGCTTTTTTTTTTCCTTTTCTGCTCGGAGGAGACGCAGCGTTGGGAGCAGGAGGGGGTGTGTAGGG
>NW_009954532.1:302002-338239 GCF_000747805.2 Chaetura pelagica | reverse complement strand
GGGAAATAAGCGGTGACGAATTCAGTGAGCTGCAGTGGAGACAAACAGATTTACGTGGAGACTGGGTAAGGAGGGAGCAAGTGACTGCTACCTCTGTGTTGGTAATGCTTGACCTTTAGTCCACGTGGGTAAAAGATGGGAAGTGTTGTTGCCAGGTGCTCATCAATCTTCGGCTGGACGTAAAAATAGTCAAATGTGTTTAAAAGGCTTGTGATTCACAAAGCCCGCTGCACTGTTTGCTTTACTGACTCATTGGGTTTGATCCTCTAGAATTAACTGTTTCGAGCTGTCCTGGAGCCTTGGGGGCTATGAAGTTGCATTAAATCATCCTCAAGTTTATCTCTGAGGAGTTTTGGAGCTCTGGGGTGTTTGCCCATCAATTCGGGAGGGAGGGCAGTAGTGGAAGAGGTGCAGTTATGCTGTGCTCATGTCTGTGTTCAGAGCTTGCCTTGACATCATTCCCATGTGGATCCTGTGTGTTGCTGAGGGTCAGGTGTGTCTGTGGCCTTATGGTGGGGTGATCATAGAATGGTTAAGGTCAGAAGTGGCCTTAAAGATCATCGTGTTCCAAGCTCCCTGCCGTGACACCTCCCACCAGCCCAGGTTGCACAAGCCTCATGCAGCCTGGCCTTGAACACCTCCAGGGAGGGGGCTTCCACAACCTCCCTGGGCAACGTGTGCTAGTGCCTTCCTACCCTCATGATGAAGAACTTCTTCCTGATGTCCAACCTAAATCTCCCCTCTTTCAGTTTAAAACCTTTAATCCATGTCCTATCACTGTCCTCACTGGTGAAAGGACACCAATCACTACAGGTTTGATTCAGTGGGTAAGACTGAGCTGAGTTGTGTGAGTCTGTCTTGGCTTCTTTCAGTGGTGGATCTAATTCATGCTGGGCAGCTGCTGGCCCTGGTGAAACGGTGCTTCAGCCCATGGACTTCCCCTGGATTTGCCACCTGATAATACTCCTGCTATTCCAGGAGTAGGTGCTGTGCATCTTCCATAATGTACAGTAATTACGTTAGTAACACTCAGGAAATAATATCCATACGTAGATAGTTAAATTGGATTATTTTTTATAGCTATGGTGCATCATATTCTTGAAGGTGCATTGCTTTTGGGGGGTTTTATGTGTTTGTTTTGTACAAATAAGTGTTAATTTGCAAGAGCCTATTGTTGGTTTTGTTGATCCATCTCTCCCCATTCTTCATATGCATCTAACATAGTACTGGGATTTTTGCTGGCATGGAAACTGCTCTTACCTTCCCAGTTCACATCCTGTTTCCCACAGTCCTTGGGACACCAAGTGGTTTCAGATTGCACCTCCTGCCCTGTACAACGTGCTGCTGGGGCAGGTACCATCTAGACAGGCCTGTTGAAGGGTTGTTTGTCCTCGAGCCATGCGGGAGGAACCCAGAACGTCTTCTGTCGCTCTCACATCCTGGATCTAATTTAAAGCACCACTTTTGGGATGAGAAGCTTCTGAAGTGATAGTCCATGAAAGGAGAGAGCCTTGGCAGGGCTGGCTCTGAGCTGACAGCTCCCACTTGCCTGCAGGGAAAGCGGATGAGGGTTTTTTCTGTGCAGCAGTTGCCATAGGGATGCTCCGTGGGCAGGAATGGGAAGGGCCTGACCACGGTACCGACCACATGGGGACAGCATCGACTGTTCCCAAGGAGGGCTTAGGCACATGGTTTTTAGGTGGGTTTGAATGGTTCTCTGTAGGCAACAGCCTGGCATTGTCCCAGAACCCTGGGCTGTGGCTGGTGACCCACGGTGAGGAATCCCAGCTCCAGAGCTGCGGGGGAGAGAGAGGGGAGCGGGGAAAAGGCCACAGGAAGGAAAACAATAGGGAAGTGGAGGGAAGAGTTTGTGGGTTGAAAAATAGCAACACTTCCAGTAATGTGACCTTTTGCAGAAAATGTTTCCATTAAAAAAAAAAGAAAAAAGGTCTCCTCCTCCCCAGCACCAACTGGGTGTTGGGAGGGGGAAGCAGCTCCTCTTGGATGCTGCTGCGCTCCTGCTGTGCCTGCTTTGGGGTGGTCAGGTGTGACAGGTGGCCCCTGCTCCCCATGGGTGTTGGGCAGGAGGGACAGAGTGGTGGGACACAGGGTGTCTGCTGCAGCCCCAGGCTTGGTGGGCAGTGTTGCTTTCCCAGCCTCCAAGGAGGGCCTGGGCACCCGGGGTTTCTGGAGGAACAACAACCAGCAGTGGGGTGCAAGAAACCATGGCCCCTCTTACAGAGTCACAGAATGGTGAAGGTTGGAAGGGACCTTGAAGATCATCAGGTTCTAACCTCCCTGCTATGAGCAGGGAACCCTGCCACTGTACCAGGCTGCACAAAGCCTCAAAAAAAACCCCAAAACTTCTTCAGAAATGCTAAGAAACTCAACTCACATAATCCTGTCTCTGTAATGCCCTCCTCCCTCTTTTTTATGTGTTTATTTTCAAGTAAAGACAGTGGTGTTTTTTTCACTTTGCTTTCCATTTCCTGCACGTCTCTGCTTTTGGAGAAGTAATGATGTTCTCCCTGAAAATGGTTTTGTGTAGAGTGAGGAGAGTTTCTGCATTCATCTCTTAGTTCACGATGATCACCTTCTTTCTGTCTCTGGCTCCAGCAGCATTGGCCTGGATGTGCTTTTTAAAACCCCACCACTTTGCTCAATATCCTCCTTTCCCAGAAGCTGCTGTGTAAGGTGGAGTTAACCTCTCCAGTCCTCCTGTCCCTGCATTGTAGCCTTGTCCTTGGCATCAGGGGAATACATGGGGCCAATTTACAAAGCATTGCAGATTTCTCTGAATTATTCCACTCCTTTTAAAATTAATTTTCACTTTCTGTGCCTCTGTGCTTCATTTAGCTTCAGATTTCACCAGCATCCACTAATGCATTTCTTAATTACTGGCAAAAATAAACAACAGGATAGCATTTTGGAGAAAATCCTATTAAAACTCTTCCCCTGGAATGGCTAATACTGATGTTCTGATAAGAGTTTGCAGTGTTGTGTGTGGGCATGTGCCAAGTATTGGTCTGGTTCTCTCTGGGGGATGGCACAGAAAGGTGACAGTGAAGTGGCTCGTGTGACCAGGGCCATGTGCTGCATTTAGCACAGTGTCCTCAAGCATTTTGAATACTTCACAGTTGACTCCAGGTGGTCTTTGAGGGTTATCCTCTTCTGTTCTGCAGGTGATGTTCACTGAAAGGTATCAGAAGAGTTATTGAGTGATTGCCCTGTAGACAAAGGCATTACATGTTGCACAGAGTACATGTGAAATGCAGAACTGTCATTCAAGTAGAGTTTAGCAATTTCTAGTTGTTCATAGGATTTTAGGAGAAACAAGCTGAGCTCAGTTACTGCAAAGGTGGGGTTTTTTTGTAGAGTTCTGTTGCTGCCCTTTTTTACAACAAGCTTCTCATCTTCAGGGAGATGCTTTCTGTGTAAGCAAAGAACTCCACGTTGCTACACAGATGATCAAGGTGATAGTTTTTCTGTGCACCTCTTAGGCTGAAGCTGGGTGAAGCACGTCCTCTTAGTACAGGTTACTTTTCTTCAGTCTTGGTTTGTCCCACTTGGAGTTTGAGGGATGGAGGCAAGACTTGGCTCGGCCACCATTTGGGCATCTGCTTCCCAGTGCTCCTGCTCTGCAGGATCCCAGTCAGATGTCACTGAAGTCTGTCACTGAAGCACTTAATTTTTCTTAGATGCTTAGGGCTAAGCTCCTTCCCAAAGCTGGTTATGAAGGATACAGCACCTAATGTTTTCCTGCCCAAGTTTTTTAAAGGAGACCCTCATGTTCCTGACCATAGAGTCCCTTCAGTTGACCCATTGTAAGTCAATATTGATCCTTTCTGTGAAGTCTTGAGATTAATCTTTATCCTTCTCATCTCGAGTGGTGTTTGAGGAGTGGAAAGGAGATGTGTTTTGAATATCAAAGGGTATCAAGAAGGGTCCCGTGTGATGTGTTGAAGTCTTTGCTTTTAGAGAAAGCACAGATTTGTAGGAGGTGGTGGTTGGAGGAAAATGAATTCCTGGAGTGCTTTATTAGCACTTCATAAGTGGTGTGAGTTTATTGGTGCTGTTCTTGGTTCAGTCCATGGATCCTCAAGGTCTTTGCTGGGCACTATAAAAACTAGATCCCTGTGTGAACGAGGATACATCGAACTCTGCTGTTGTGTTTTCATCTTGTAGTTGATGTGACCACAGCACTGCCCTTGCAAGTTGCACCAACTTCAGTCCCCATGGACCTGCGCTTGGACCACCAGTTTTCCATGCCCGTGACGGAGCCCACGCTGCGGGAACAGCAGCTCCAGCAGGAGCTCCTGGCACTCAAGCAGAAGCAGCAGATCCAGAGACAGATCCTCATCGCCGAGTTCCAGCGGCAGCACGAGCAGCTCTCCCGGCAGCACGAGGCTCAGCTGCACGAGCACATCAAGGTAAGTGGGCTGTGACAGGATCCCCCTCCCCACCAATTTGTTTTGAGGGTGGACATTCTCCAAAGTTACAAGTGATAGAACTGGAGCAAACGGCCTCCAGTTGTGCCAGGGGAGGTTTAGATTGGATCTTGGGAACAATTTCTTCCTGGAAAAAGTTGTCAGGCCCTGGCCCGGGATGCTCAGGGCAGTCCCCATCCCTGGAGGGGTTTCAAAGCCCTGTAGATGTGGTGCTGAGGGACATGGGTTAGTGGTGGCCTTGGCAGTGCTGGGTCAGTGGTTGGACTTGATGGGCTCAAAGGTTTTTCCAAATGATTAGTAGGATTCTATCCTGTGCTGGCCTGTTAATCTTTTGTAAAGGGATGAGAGCACCAGGATTTAAAGGGGAATAGGGTGGAGGAGAGGGAGCAAGGTGAGCTGGTGTCACGTTGAATGTCATCCACCCATCTGCATGTATGCAGAAGTGCTGTGCCCCACTGCCAGCAGGCAGCTTGCTTTCCCTGGATTTGGGAAGTTCTAGTGGAATTTCACTCCCCAGGAGGGCTTTGACGTTACTGATGTTAGATATTTGGGAGTAGAACGGTATGTAAAC
Source organism: Chaetura pelagica (assembly GCF_000747805.2). Taxonomy (NCBI): domain Eukaryota; kingdom Metazoa; phylum Chordata; class Aves; order Apodiformes; family Apodidae; genus Chaetura; species Chaetura pelagica. Next base: position 333,220 of record NW_009954532.1, on the reverse strand, counting down.
CAGACACTTGCAAACCACATATTTGGACCTTAGTGTCTCAGCAGGAGCAGGAAAGGCAGATAGATGCATTTGTCCATCTCATGGACACACAGGGTGCAGGTTGGTCTGCAGAGCAGGAGGTTTTCCAGAGGCCCAGGGTCCAAGTCAGGCACCGGCCTCGGGCCGCTGCATCGCACAGGATGGAGAGAGGGAACATAACATGTGGGATAAGTGGGAAGGACAGTTCAGAAGATGGTTGTTGCAGAGTGGAAACATTAGACATTATATAAATATTTCACAGTGCTAGACTGTTGCCGTGGCAACGGAAGCTTTCCCACTTGCTACCATGCTCCCTTTTCAAAGGGGGATTAGCACCACACATGATAAATAGCTTTAATGTAATATTAAAAAGCAACCTCAGTTCAACCTTATGTAACTGCCACTGGAATACAAAATACACGTCAGAGTGGAGAAGGCAGGATTAAAAGTTAATGGTGTGTTATTTACAGAGTTTTCAAACATAGGTATGAGCCTGGGTTTGCAGGAACACTTGTTGTTTGAAGGTTGATTAGCAGCAAACACCTGTGGCCTTAGGGGGTCTTCTGTGCTCTCTTCAGGACAAAGGTGTGGGGAGGTGCATGCATGTAAATACCTTGATGTATGCAGTTGCATGCATGGATAATAAGTGTATCTAGGTGTGTAGATGTATGTAGTTATGGATACACGTGTTTAAATGTACACGTTTGTGCAGGAATAGCACAAGAACAGCTACAGCATCTGTGATTCATGTAGTACATTCAAAAGGAAAGGATGAGAAATGCTGTAGCAAATATTCTCCTAATTCTTCTAATTGCATGTGCCCTTAGATATTTTCCTATTAAAAGGGTCATTCGATTGGACAAGCTCTAACACTGATAATAGGAACACAGTTGCTCTCATTTATGTTAAAGCTGTGACTGAATCTGGTAGAAGTCTGCTTCAGAAGGAAGTCAAGATCTAATTTTGAGAAGCCAGTTAGCACAGTATATCTAGACCATTAGGTAATGAAGTTCTTCCTCTGAATGTGTAAGCTTGCCTAGATCCAAAACTTAAAATAGGCACGAGATAATCCTGTGTGAAAAAGGATGACCTGCAAGGTGATCTCCCATAGTAGTAAATGTGTCACCATGCCCAGGATTGCTTTAAAAATAAACCAGCACAGTATTGAAATAAACCCCATGATACCTCCCCTACAAAAACCCCCCAAACCCAACAAAGCAGTACACTAATATGTCATCATCATGCACTTTTTTGGGGGAAAACTCACTCCTTACATTTGTGTTCATAAGTCAGCCCATGTTCAGATGACTCTCAGATGAAACCAGCTGGCAGCTGTGTTCAGTGCAGTGACTGGAGGTGCAGGGCTGCTGTTACTTTGCCCAGAGAACTAAAGTTTATAACCTTGTATTTTGGGCTTTGAGCTGTTCAGCTTCTTTATGGGCCCATGAAAAAAGTAGGGGGGATATTAAAGGCAACTAAAAGCTCGTATCCTGTCTAAGTGAAGCACACGGTGACATTTAGTATAGAAACAGACTGAAATGAAGATGCAAAGCTCTTTTTGGGAGGAATTCAGGCATAGAATTTTTTTTAAGCAGCTGCTCCAGGTGTGTCTGCAGGACCCATGTGTCTGCAGGACACGTGTGCAAGGGAGGGCTGGCTCTTGCACCTACATTGGATCAAGGAGATGCTTCTACTGCTTCTCTTCTCTTACTGCCACGGGCATGAAAACTTCCAGGTTTTGGGAAAGATCTAAGCAGATGTGTTCCTGCTGGGCTGAGCTCTGGCTTGGGGAGGAGCAGCAGTGAGGATGCAGTCTGTCATCTTGGCTGTTTACTCAAGCATTGACAAAATCCATGAAGAAAGCAGCAAATTCCTTGACATCCTTCTTGAGAGCTCCGTTTTATGGCATCACTGATGAGATCAGGAATTTAATCAGCCCTCTGCCTCCAAAGCAAACTGTTCAATATGCAGAAGTTGTTTAGACAGAGCCACGTCGTTGTGGGATTCTCCAGCTGAAAGTGTTTCCTGGCCTGAGCTTATGGCATCCTAATGATACAGTCACAAGTCCATTGCTTTTAGCAAATTTTTTATGGTCAAGTTTCTTCCTTGGGTGGACGTCAAGTCTCACTTTGGCTAAGAAAAGGCTCGGGAACCTAAACCTACCCAGCTTTCTGTTGGTTAATATTATGTGTAAAGACAAGAGTGTGCTTGCAGCGTGCCTTCCTGATGCATTGGAGCTGGTTCTTGGTCACCTTCTTCCTCAACATTGGTGGGTTTTGATTCAGAAGCTTTCAGCAGCTAATGCCCTGTGATTCTGCATCTTCACAGAATCACCCAGGCTGGAAAAGAACTGTAAGATCATCAAGTCCAGCCTATGACCTGACACCACCACATCAGCTAGACTATGGCACCAGGTGCCAGCCTTTCCTTGAACACATCCAGGGATGGTGCTTCCACCACTTCCCTGGGATGTCCATTCCAATGTCTAACCACCCTCTCTGTGAGGAAGTACTTCCTAATATCCAACATAAACCTCCCCTGGAGCAGCTTCAGGCCAAGCCCTCTTGTGTTGTTGCCTGCAAAAAGAGCCCAGTCCTCACTTGACTACAACCTCCCTTCAGGGAAATGAAGAGAGTGAGAAGGTGTCCCCTGAGTGTCCTCCAGACTAAACAACCCCAGCTCCCTCAGCCTATCCCTGCAAGACTTTCCCTCTAGTCCTTTCACCAGCCTTGTTGCTGTCCTCTGGACCTGCTCCAGCACCTCAATATCCTTCTTGAAGTGATCTCACAACCTTCCTTTCCAAAAATTCAGAGCTCCTGCAGTTTGGTTAGAATTTTCAGCATCACAACAACCTCAAAATCTTATGAAACAACCCAAAACTTAAAGCTGCAAACATCAAAGCTCTAAACCTATTCTGATGTTGAACAAAATGGCAGGTTTTTTACTTTCTCCCAGGCACTGGATTCCTTGGAGGTGATCAGGGCCTTTGTTAACCAAATCTTAAATCCTGTAATGACTCTGTAAACTATTTCTGCAAAGCAGAATGACTTTCTGCATCTTCCTGGGTTTTGCATACTGTGCACTATCTGGAATCAATTGATTTGGCTTTTTTCCTTGCAGCCTGACATCCACCATTTGAATCAACAAGTTGTGTACTTGAGCAGCAGTTGCTGTGCTTTATCCTGTCTGTTTCTGAGTCTTTTGCTCACAATTCCTAGATTGTAAGCATAGTTTTGGATATAGCAGAGCAGTGTCTGGGCACAGTTACTTATTCAGAGCAAACATTTCATTGATTCCTTCTTTCAGCAAGATGCTCAGGTTCAAGTACAGTTGCACTCTTCCACTTATACATGTTGAATAGTTTTGTCAACAGGAATTCAGTGGTTGGGCATCTGCTGCTAAGAGTAAAAAAAATCCACATTTTTGATGCATTTCTGAAGGAGCTCTTGGAGCCAAAGGGGGGATGGGGAACTCTGCTTTGGACAGACATCTGTAGAGCCAGCATTGCTAAGTTACAGCCAACAGCACCTTCAAAATTTTAAAGAGCTTATTTAAAATGTTTGAAATCTTCAGTGGTCCAACAGGAATCACATTCTGTGTTTTTCTTTTATTCCTTCAGTGTGAACAGAGGAGCTGTTCTGACTCGATGCGAATTAAGACAGGGGGGAAGTATCTCCTACCTCCCAAACAAAGCACTAGTATAAGAAACATCCTAAGTAAATGCAGTTTGGCTCAGAAAATGCACGTCTTTCTTGCTTTTCTGTTCAAGTAGGTAACTTTTTCCTGTTGAAATCTGAAAGACTGGGCATTTTCCAGAACTTAGTTGTATTTCAGCAGCCCAGTTTTCATCACCCGACGTCGCACGACAGGAGAGGACTGGGTGGTTGCAGCCCTGGCTGCCCCTGCCATTCCTCCCCACTGAGCAGCTTTCATAGGCATTGTATTTTGGAAGAAATAGCCCCCATATCAAGGTGGCAAATTCCAGGAGAACTGTGCAGCTTGTTGAGCCAGGCTATGGGTGCAATAATATTTGTGGAAGGGAAGTACAAGGGATGCAGTTAGAGCTGGGCGCGCGGAGGGAGCGGGATCGTCGCACGTGGGGAGTAACGAGAAACCCCTGACATGTTTAGGGGAAATAAGCTGAGCCTTATGAAGCCTTCACACCATATGGGAATAGAGAAAACTGTCTTTCACAACTACAGCACGACTTTGCAGCTTGCTGAAACTCGCCATCCCAAAGTGGTGCTGGAAAGGGAGCTGAGGAGCACCAGAGGCTGCTGGGGGCTGCCCGGAGGCAGAGGCCAGGGCTCTGCTCCTCTAGCCACTTACCTTCAGCCTGATGGGTTTTCCACACTGCCTCACCAGATGGGTGACAATATTTATTGCCTTCCAATCTGCTTTCCTAAACAAAAAGAAGGATGGAATAAGGAGCCTGGCGCCCAGGCCGTTGCCGGTGAGACGGTGGAAAGGCTCCTCTGCAGGTCCCAGCGTGAGCTTTGCTTGACCTTTGATTGCAAAGGAATCAGCAGTAAATTTTTTCCTTCGTGAGTCACTCGTTCCCGGCCAAGATCAGCTGGAAGTTCCCAAAAAGCTTTTCCATTTGCCTTCTGGTCAAGGGCTGGAGTGAGATGATTGAAGAGGGGCAGGATCCTCGCTCTGGCAGGGCTGGAGGCACCTCGGGCGGTGTGAGCTCAGCGGAGGAGGTGGTGGGGAATGTGGTTAATCTCTCCCTCCCCTGGGCTGCCCCAGCTCGGAACGGGGCTCTTCCCAGCTCTGGCTGTTTTATAGCTGGAGCAGGAAACTTCTCCAGGATGCTGACGCACGTCAGTGTTAGCACATGACAGCAGACACCAGGAGAGTCCTGACAGTGATGGGGCAGCACCACAGGCAAGCAGCCGAGCCTCACAGCTCCTCCTGGACCTGAAGTCCTAACCTAGAGGCAAGCAGAGATGTTCATCTTGCCCTGCACTGCTATTCCTGCCTTTCCCAGCAGCTGAGAGAAGAGTATTTATGTGCATCAGGAGCAGAGGGAGTTCTGGGCTGTACATGTCCTGCATGGCCAGAGGAGTCATGGCTCTGTGTGTCAGCAGCTTTGGAACAGTGTTTGCTGAGGAGGTGATTCTGGAATTGTTTTCTATCAACACAGCAATTGCCTGTGTTAAACAGTGTGCTGGGCTGCTTCGTGGCTTTATGCCAATAAATAAAAATACGTGGAATGTTTTCAGACATTGACTTTATATGTATATATATTTATATCTCAACATTCAGATAAAGCCTGTGGAGATGGTCTTGTTATTTTTTTCTGGTTTCAAATGACTTTTATTTCCATCAGTGCAGCTTCCAAGCCCTGGTTGAGAGGTGGTAACACATCCAAGGTGTTAGCCCCTTCTTTGGAGATGTGGGATGAAACTCTCTGGCCATTCCTTGGTTTTTACTTTGGAAGGCAGAAGCCTTGCAGGGAACCTTCCAGCCAGATTTTGCAATGCTGTAAGGAAAAATGTAGGGGTTTTTTCCAATGATATCTACACTTATTGTGTGTCGTGTTGATGCTACAGTGGGAAACTGCTCTTTGCTTTCATTTGGAGCCACCTGCCCTTGGAGTGACAGGTTTGCTTGCAGGATAGCTCACTGGGCACTCATTCCATTGGCTTTTAAGTGTGGCTGCTTTCAGGGTAGGTGCCCAGAACTTGGTTGTTTTGTGGCCTTTCTGTGCCAATTCCTGCTTCATGGGGAAAAAAATGTGCTTGTTTCAAATCTGCTGATGAGGTTGGTGTCATCTTCTCCCTTGCAGCTCTGTTGGGTGGCACCTTGCCTGGACCCCTGGGCTGGGGACAGTGAAGGTGCCACCTTGGTTCCTGCAAAACATCCCCCTGTGTCCTGCTCCCTGTGTTGGACTCTGGAAGTGCAAACTTCCATTTGACATCCTTGTGTCCTGACTCCCGTGGCTGAGCAGGTCTGCTCCATCCTTCCTGCCTGCAGCAGCTGGTGCAGAGGGACTCTCTCCCCTCACTTCTGTGCCTCTCTTCTGTTCCTCACAGCCTGCATCCTCTTCAAGAGAAACTTGAAAAGCCTGGAGATACCAGGTGTCTGCCTCTGTCTGTATCCTGACATGATAGGATTATTCATCCTAGAAAACTGCAGTGGTGAAAAAAAAAACACAACCCAGACTGAACATTTTGTGCCTTGTTACTGCTTGAGTGTGTTGTACTGTGCTCTCTTGCTATTTCTAGATGGCTTCCTCTTCTCTTTTAGTGACCTCCCCCCATTTTTCTGGTACATGGAGCTGACACTTAAGACTTAGACCTGGATCCTGCAGAACTTACCTTCTGGTGGAAGTAACCCTGGGTTTACTGCCTGGGGAAAACTTCTGTAAGGTCAGAGTGTTTGCCTTCTTTGAAGGGTTGGGGAGTGACTTCCCTCAGCCTCAAAGTCAAGATCTTTTCCAAGAAAGGTGAGGACAAATCTGCACATAAAGGGGTTGGTATGTCAATAAATTCTTCCAGCAGCTTGGACAGCTGTAAGCCCCATCTCTTGGTTGAAGAAATCATGCAACAGACTGGGTTAATTGGGGCACCTTCCTGTCTGGCACTGGTGGTTTATGGACTGCAGCTGGATTGCTCAGCCAGGAGGGTTGTCTGCACTGGTCCTTCCAGACCTTCTTTAAAACAGGTAGAAGCAGTGTGTGTCCTTTTAACCTCTTTTGAGATGGGCCAGAGTTTGCAGGATGGAAGGAGCAGAATGAGAACTGTAGATTTTTTTCAGGCTTGAGATGCATAAACCAGAGTTTGAGATGCAAAAGCCTCAGTCACAAAGTGAAGTCACAGGTCTCGCTGCAGTCAGTGAACATGAAGTCTCTTTGGTGTAGAGGTTCAGAACCTTCCAGCAGAATATTTTCTGAGCTGTCAGTGTTGGGGGCTACAAGCCCTGTTGCCCCCTGAGCTTGGCTGCTCCATGTTCCTTTGGTGAAGCCAAAGAAGAGCCGTTCACCCAGTGCGTTTTCTTTTCCTTAATCTCCTGAAGTGGGATTTAAATTGGGTGGCTTCTGGGTATTCTGAAGGCTGAAAGTCTGACGTAAATGGCAGAGTTTGCTGGCTGACAAACAGATACAGATCTTTTTTTGGGGGGAGCACATGTTCACTTTTTCTGTGGAGTCCAGACAGCTTTTGAAGTGATCAAACTTCTCTTGTTTCGTCCTTTATAAGCATGAATTTCTCTCCCAGTAAAATGTGTGTGGGGTACAGTGATTTATATTTTTAAAGCTGGAAGCCTTATGGTCTCTAGTCAATTTGGAATTTCAAAATAAACAGCAGAAGAAGGAATATCTTGCAGTTCACACCTCTGAATTTTCAGCTCCAACTTTATCTTATTTTTGAACTCGATCAAATCGATTTGAAGTAGTCTCAGGGAACACGCAGAGAATCAGGGCATGAGTGAATCCTGCTGTTAGGCCAGGAATATTCTCAGCAGGATATGTCTCACCAAGATCAGTCTCTAGCCCAGGAAGCTGTTGACTGGGAAGGATCTTTTCCCTGCCTAGCAAAGAGGTGCTGGCCACGGGATGTTCTGGCACGGGCCTGCCTGGGAGCTGGGAGGGGACGTGCCGAATATACATTCAGCTGCAGATGTGTCCAAGAAAAGAGATGATAGACAATCATTCTTCTGAGCTGTGCTTTCAGATTTTTGTCTCTTGGCTTCTGCTGAAAACCTCAATTTCCCCCCCTGTCTCCCCGAGTAATTCTGACTGCCCTCTGGTGCTCCAGGAGATAGCTGAAACATGCTGGGATGGAGCCAAGCGAGAGAATCCTGAAACTGGAGCTACAGCCTGAGACTTGGGTAAACAGGATGGGGAGAAGATGAAGCAGAGAGAGTCCAGCCAAAGGAACGTTTGACATGGCCCTGAAATAACCCAGTACAACACTTCTCCCAGAAATGTATCAAAATCCATGCTTTGCTTCCACCTGTATGCTAATTTGGTTTTGGCTGGGGGGGCTGTGATTTGATGTGTGTGTGTATCTTGGCAAGTTCTTTCTTGATCATCACCTACACTTTTACTTTATTTTTGTAGAATCTGAGCTCCAGAGCCTTTTAAATACCTGTTTCAACCCTCAGAAACTGTAGAATTTTGCCAAAGCAGATGGCAGATGATTTGCCCTAAAGCCAGTGTTTGCACCAAAGCCCCAGCCTTGCTTGTCTGCCTGGTGAGAGGACAATTCCATGAAGCTCTCTGGGTCATCACTCACTGGGTCATCACACCTTAACTCAGCCCTTAAGTTCAGGGGGTGCTGAGAACATCTGCTTGAGAGGTTTTTTTTGGTCTTGCCCGGTATTAAGGTGTCAGTTTTGAAGCTAATATTTTACTTCTATATCCTTACAACTTCTTTGAAGCTATCACCTCCATCAGAGACCAACCTCTTGTTCAGGGGTGGCAGGTGAAGTAATTGTACAGAGTCTCTGAGCTTGCCTGGAAGAGACCCTCAGACTGCAGCCTTCTTATGACAGGCTGGATTATGCCAGCATGACCTTGGTCTGAGGTGGAAACCATGTGTGTGTGTGAGGAGGAATTTGGACCCAGAGGTGGAGAATCAGGCTACCTTTTCATCCATGTTTCTTCTTAACCTAGCTGCCTTGTGCTGGGAAGAAGTAGGAATCGCCTACAAATCCAAAGAGCAGCAGAAGTGCTTTGGTTGATGTCCCACCAGGCTGGAGCACCTTCAGTAGGTGATCTCAGGCACAGATTGAGATCCAAGTTAGGACTTGGCCATAGCACTAAGCTGCTTTGGATCACAGGAAACATTTATCAGCAATAAATATGCCAACTCTTGTTCACCCAGACTGGCATGTGGGATTACCTGCGTGAGTAAGAGTGAGCTGTCTGGGTTCAGATAGCTTCTCACTGTCTTCCACTAATTGCATTAAGCTATTCCAAATACATATTATAAAAACCTTAGGAGCCATAGTCTTAAGCTTCAAAACTTCTCCTGCTTTGCAGATTTTAATCAGATCTCCCGCAGCAGCATGTGAAGTCAATGACAGAAGCACCTTTAAAATTATGGTTGTCTGGGAAGGAAGAAGCAGAGGAGCGTGGGCAGGGAGCAGTGCCTGGCTTTTGGGGGAAGAATAAGGTAGTGTGTGCAAGGTACTGGGATGCAGGAAGGACCTACATTCTTGCTGCTCACCTAGCAAACCAAGGAGTGGTTGTGCAAGGCTCCGTGCAAGGGGTCTCCCTGAACTGCGTCCTGGTTCTCTCTGGTAAATGAGATCTTTGCTGGCAGCACCACGAGCTCCCTGGTAGGGCCCTGCCTGCCTTCTTGGAAGATTTTGGGGCACTGCTTTTTCACTTGTAATGACAAGTGTCAGTCCCTGTTCTGCTGAAGATGGCAGAGGAATAGGATGGCAACGTTCACTGCCCTGCTGAGTCGTCCCACCTGATAAATACCTGGAAATGCTCTACATTCTCCTTATTCCATTCATTAACATTAATATGTGAGGAGCACCAGCAGCACTAACTTACAGGTACAGTTGAGCATTTGTGCCTTTTTCATAAATAGTGGCAGCAGTGACATTAAACATATGCAGGAATCCCCATAGTTATGCATATTGACAAATATTGATTTTGGCAAGAACACCTGATTCAGATGTTCCTTCGCTGTACAGCGGGCGTGTTTGCCACACGGTGTGCTCCTCAAATGGGGAGCTGAGTTAGTCAGATTGCAAGGGCTTTCCCCAGGGTGTATCACTTGGAGTTCCTCAAATATTTAGGTTTCATTCCCGTTGGGGGGAAAAAAAAAAAAAGCAGCCACGTGCAATTAACACTCGGGTAATTAAACGCTCGAGGAGTCGGCGTCGATTCACGTGCCAGCAGGAGAGATGTGCTGTGTTATGTGGGAAGTGAGCACAGCCTCACTGGGTAATTCATAATCCTTATTGGAGCCACCTAAGTGTCCTGGTGTGCCAGGAATTGCAGTTCCAGAGACATTTCTGAGCTCCCACTTCGGGCACCCTGCAAGGGACCCAAGTGTGGGTGATCGTGCCCTGCTCAAATGCAGCTCTGAAACATTTTGCCTTTAAAGAAAAAAGGCACTTTTTTATAATTCTACTGAGATAGTCAAGGGAAGGTTAAGCAGCAGAGCAAGCCCACAATGGGTGGGTATTCCCTTGGCAGAAGTTGTTTAGTGTGTGATGCTGGAGGGCGTAAGATCATGCTGTGGTTGACCACACAGAATTGTAGAATTTGAGTTGGAATGGACCTTAAAGATCATCTAGTCCCAACCCCCTGCCCTTGGCAGGGGCACCTCCTGCTAGACCAGGTTGCTCCAAGCCCCATCCAACCTGCCCTTCAACACTGCCAGGGATGGGGCAGCCACAGCTTCCCTGGGCAACCTGGGCCAGTGTCTCACCACCCTCACAGCCAAGAATTTCTTCCTAACATTTCACCTAAATTTCCTCTATTCCAGTTTAAAGCCATTCCCTCTCATCCCATCCCTCCCTGCCCTTGTCCCAAGCCCCTCCCCAGCTTTCCTGGAGCCCCTTCAGGCACTGGAAGGTGCTCTAAGGTCTCCCTGGAGCCTTCTCTTCTCCAGGCTGAACACCCCAACTCTCCCAGCCTGGCTCCAGAGCAGAGCTGCTCCAGCCCTCCCATCATCTTTGTGGCCTCCTCTGGACTCTCTCCAACAGCTCCATGTCCTCCTTGTGTTGGAGACCCCAGGACTGGACACAGTATTCCAGGTGGGGAGTCTCAGCAGAGTTGAGAGGGAAAAATTCAGACATGGGTCTGAATTCTTGCTGCCTATTGAAATAGGCCTCGATTGCTTGAACTGAAGCAGAAGCTCCTATTTTTCTATAGCTTCACTTGATTATCTGCACAGAACAGCTTTTTTTGCTGTTCTCCTGTTTCCTACTTCTGTCCCTTGGTAGTGGGGCCTCTCCTTGTGGCTCTGCTGTCACAAAGCATCTGCAGAAAACCCCATTTTTCAATCAGAAAATGAAAGTGCAAGCCCCCCAAAATCTGAAGCTGCGGCACAGTCTGGCATCAAGTGTGTTTTGAAGCCAAGAAGGGCCTTTTTGCACAGAAAGCTGGGATTTTATATGGTAGTTCTGTTCCCTCTGGCTCTGTCATACCAAGGTGGGTGAGACTCGTCCCATCCTGGCTGTGTGGTTTGTTTCCAGCCCTAATGGTGGAGAAATATTCCTGCAGGAAGAAGCCACCACAGTTCAGAGACAGCATTTCAGTGGGTTTTCTTCAGTTGTTTTCTGAGGCTCCAGCAGACACCACCAAAGTGATTTCCTTGGGCTCTGTGTGGAGAGGTCACTTCAGTTTTTATAAATCAATATTTTATTATTATTAGGTGTTCTTTTTCAACTTTGAAAAGATTTGAAAACTATATTAAGAGCAGGCTTTGTGGGAAAGCAGGGTCAAAACCAGCAGGAACAATACATCACTAATGAAACTTCTCCAAGCCATCCAGATACAAATTGGTCTTTTCATTTCCATTTCACTCCAGATGTCAGTGAAAGCAGAGCTCCTTCTAAAGCCTCCTAATGTATGTAAACCATTGCAGGAAGCGTAGCCTGCAAAGCTTAGGAGACTGCAGATGGGAGAGAAAAGGCTCCTGATTTCATAAAAATAACAAAACCTGTTTTAACATATTGTGCATGAAATATTGTTCATTTGCATACTTTCTATGGCTAGGTTATAAAAGCCCACCATGTGGTGGACTTGTTGGAAGTCTGAAGAGATCCTCTTTTCTCCAAATGGGGATGTGTTAGTGGAAGCTGCTGCTTAATTAGAAAACAAATAACTAGTTTTCTTTAGTTTGTGGCTTGTTTGTTGGGTTTTTTTTTCCTTTTGTAGGTTTTTAGTGTCTGGGTTTTTTTGTTGTTGTTGACATAAAATTCTGCAGAATTAGGAAGGGAAACAGGTGTGATCACTGCAAATTCTGCTCACTGGGGTGTGGTGTTGTACACCAGCCTGCCTGCTTGGAGGCAGCAGCAAGGACTCCTCTGTGGAGACTTCCCAGGCAGATTGCAAAGTACCCCTTACGTTATGTGTTTGCATCTTTCTATGGAATTGTATCATTTTCTGTGCATCCTGTATGTAGTTTGTCCAGGACTGAAACGTTGGAGACTAGAAACCTACATTACCACAAAGAAAAACAAGAGCATAAGCAGGAAAAAAAGTGCAAAATGAGAAGGTCTCTACTGGGGCACCTTTTGCAAGCCCTGTGGAGATCCAGTCACACCAAAGCTGTTGAGACTTGTCATTTGTCATCTGCTTTTCCTCAGCTCAGCTTGCTCCAGGCTGGCTGTCGAGACAGGGTGTTCTCTGAGCACTGACAGGTACCACCCCAAGTCCAGTCAGATCAAACCACAGCCTCCAGTTCATGGGAGAATCCCCCCTGGACCCCAGAAGGATGCTCTGGACTAGGGGGATCCATCCCAAATTTCCCAGCAGGTTGGTGTGTCCATGTGCATCTTCTAGGTGCTGGGCTTTGGGAGGCCCAAGGAAGCTCTTGCATCATGGATGGGGGAAGGAGCCTTTGGTGCTTCCAAGTCTTGAACATCTGATGAAAGCTTTGCAGATCTTGACTTTAATTAGGGAGCTTGTCTCTCACATCTTCCTCTACATGTGTGTGAGTCAGGAGGGATGGGGTGAGCCCTTCCTGGAGAGATGATTGGAATTGTTTTTAATAATGAACCAATTCTTTTATAATTGGTCTCAGTAATGGGTGGTGACCGTGCCCAGAAGGCACTTAGTGCTTTTGCATTTAGCTTGGGGTGTGAGGTTTGCACAGCAGATGGGAGGTGACCAGCCTTGGGTGAAGTTAAAAAGCTACAGTTGTCCCAGTCCATGGGAACTCTCAGTATCTACACAGAGGGAGAAAAAGACTTTGGGAGAGACCAGAGTGCAAAGTCGTATAATTAAAGGCTTATTCAAAAAATCAGATGTGCAAAGGGAGCTGAACTGGTCTTGCAAAGCCTGCCTTGATGGTTGCATATTTTGCTGTGAGGGCCTGACTTGGTGAGATCAACCATGTTCTTTCAGCACAGGATTTGTACGTGGTGAATGTGTGAGAGTTCATCATTGAGGTGTCCTGGTGGGGCTTGGCTGAAAACACTCGATGGAGAGAAAATGAAGGTGCACCTGGAGTGGTGGTTTGTGCTGACTCCAGGATCTGGAGCACAGAACCCAGGCCCACAGGCTCCAGCAGGGCAGTGGTGGCAGCAGGTGGCTCATGGAGCAGCAGTGGGGACCCAGCCACACCTTTGGGCAGCAGCAAAGTGGCTGGGGAAGCACCTGCCTGGGCCGGAGCTTTTTGTCCCTTTCTCAAATGAGGTGCTTTCTGAACAGGGTGCTTGTGCTTGGAAACAGACTGTGCCCTGGAGCCTGGAGTGTGTATGTGTCCTGGACTGGAAAAGAGGCTACACAAAGTGTCTGTGAGTCTTGGTGCAGGAGGCTGTGGACAAGGAAAATGCCATTTTTCCTATTTCTGTCAATTAGGCAACACGAGTGTCACCTGAGAGCAGCTTCTGGTTTACCTCAGGGAAGCCTGACAGTGTCAATCTGCTCTTTTCCCCCCTTGTCCCTTCTCTGTCCTGCAGCAGCAACAGGAGATGCTGGCAATGAAGCATCAGCAGGAGCTTTTGGAGCACCAGAGGAAGCTGGAGCAGCACCGACAGGAGCAGGAGCTGGAAAAGCAGCACCGAGAGCAGAAACTTCAGCAGCTAAAAAACAAAGAGAAAGGAAAAGAGAGTAAGTAGCTGAAGTTCACTTGTTTTGAGGGTGACAGGGAGAGCAGATGAGTGGAAGCCATAAAGCAGCTTTATGAAGCTGGAGAAGCCTTCATGGTAGCTTCTCCACAGAGCTGGCCTTCACAGGGAGCCTGTCTAAACCGTTGGGTGGTATTGAGGGTAAGAAAAATATATTTCTCTCCTTTCTTCATTTTTTTGTCTTACTAAATGCCACTTTAGCATTTTTCCAAAGGAAGCACATCGTCTCTTTACTTGATTTAACATTTTTTGAAGTATTTTTGGCAGCGTTCCTAATGGAGGCAGAATATTAAGCCCATAAAACACACCAGATGCAGCCTGCGTTTCTTTTTCCTGACTTAATTTCGCTCTTTTAAGATGTAGTCCTCAGTTCTTTTGCTTGAAAAGTGTTTTTTTCATTCAGAAAGTACTTCTTTCATGAGGTTACAGATTGTGGTTGGCTTTCCCACGTGTCATTATGCACTTCATGAGATTCAGTGAAGTGATGATGGCCTCACAATATCCCTTATCAAAGACACTTTGGTTGCTTGTTCGGGGGTTTTTCTTTTTAGAAATGAATGGGAGGAAAACTACCTCGCCTGTGCTATCAACTTGTTAGGTCTTCATTTCAACTGAAATAAAGAAGCCTGTGGTGGGAGAAGTGGAGAGGGATAAAGGCTACGAGGAGCTGAGATGCTCTCTGGGGACCCAGAACAATATAAAGCTCTAGGAAGAATTTTTCTGGTAGGAAAGGGACTAGAGTGTAGGAGACGAGAAATGGAGCTGACAGCTGAATCCCCCACTCCTTGCATGAGCATCTTGCCATGGCAGAGTTGAAGCTGCAGCCAAAATGTTCTGCTGAGCCTCTCTGCAAAATTGGGTTTTGGCTACTCTCGTTAAAGGAGTTTGCAAAGATATATATATATATATTTAAAAAAAAAAAGAAGCCTGAATCTCTGTAAAATGGCAAAAGCATCGAAGAGTTTCTGGGTGCCACACAGAGGAAAAGCACAGAATTTGGGGCTGTTAAGTTGGAGAACTTGTTCCCATGGCTACAGTTTTATTTTTAAATTACTTTTTATTTAAGAAGTACTATGGTGTATAATCATTATAGCTCTCAAGCTCAGCTCTTAAGAATACTTAAGTTATTTTTCTCACATCAGAAAATGGTGCCAAGCTCCACACAGCTAAAATTGTCCTGATCTGAAATATGAAGTGTAATAGATGCAGAGTATTGCTGCTTCTCCCTCCTTCCTCCATCACTGCAAGCCAAAATATGTTGGTTTGTACCTTTTAGAAGGCAAATCACAACTCAGTTTTGGTTAATGTAATACCAGCTCCTTGTGGTTTCATCTTGGGAGCCTCAGCCTGTCCCTTGTGTACTGATACCTGCTGTCAGAAAGCATGGGATCAAAGGGTGACTTCAACCAAAGGAAGGAACATATGGGGGTGTTTGTGCAGGATAAGAAGCAAGAGGTGGTCATCCTGTCTTCCCATTGATAGGACTGAACCTAGACTTGGTGCTGTGTGTCAATGTTTCCAGACCCTTCTGAGTGTGGATTATTCCATCATTTGCCATTCAGGCAGCCTGGGATGGTGGCTTTTCTTGGAGTTTCTCCTACAAGTTGGCCAACTGTGACCAGTCCACCCTATCATTAAGTCCTTTCTCTCATTAACTTCCATTTTTTTCCTGTGAGGATGGTGAGACCCTGGCCCAGTTTACCCAGAGAAGCTGTGGCTGCCCCATCCCTGGCAGTGTTGAAGGGCAGGTTGGATGGGGCTTGGAGCAGCCTGGGCTGGTGGGAGGTGTCCCTGCCCATGCAGGGGGTGGGACTGGGTGATCTTTAAGATCCTCCCAACTCTAACCAGTCTGGGACAGTTTTTCCCTTTCTTCCTCTGTCATCCTCTTTAACATCTGTCCTGGATATTATACAGTCCAATATAGGCTGTTAAAAGTGAGTTGGTTTCATGTTGTTTTCAACTCAAGTGTCAAGAGCTGAGTAATGGTCAGAATGTCTTGCATGACACCTCGGTCCATGGCTCCAGTGTTGCCCAGGGAAGGGAAAGCTACATGTTTTGAGCTTGTTAAGCACATGTGGGGCCTTTCAGCTCCTAGTTAAGCCATGCTAGGGGAGCTTTTGTAAATCTCAGCATCCCAAACCCTTTGAGCTTCAGGTCTTCTAAACGAAGTTAGATTTATCCGAAACTGACAGGACACAGCCACATTTCATTGTTTAGAAGATGTTAATAGATTCAAGATGACATTTTTTGGAGAAAGGCAGATGATGAGCATGAATTTGTCACCTATTCTGCTCTAGCCACGTGGTTTGCTACACTTAGATGACTTTGTTTTGACCTCCCCAGTTGAGCTTCCCATCGGGATACACATTTGCAGAGCTAGCGAGAAAGGCAGGGCTCCCAAAAAGTGAATTTTCAAGCTTCTTCAACCCTGCTTCCATGGTTGAAACAACATCACATCTCCAGGCAGTGCTTTACAGAAATGGCTGCAGTTTTCTTCTGTTGTGGAGATGAAATAAAGAAATTGTTTCCCCAGTCTGTCAAATGTCAACGCTGAGGAGGATCCAGGAGACAAACGATCACCCGGTCGTATTTTAAGTTCTTGTTCCCAGGGGAGCAGGCAGCTTTCCTGGCTTTTTCATTTTCTTGTAGCCCAGCTATTTTTCCTTTGGAATCCCTGCTTTACACCGTGGTGTAGATGAGCCATCATTTTCCACATGTTCCTCTGGCCAGGCTCTCTGTGCATTGCTCCACCAGGAAGGCTGCCTGCGAATCTGTTCTGTCAAGCAAATGGTGATTTTAATCCATCATCCCAGTAAAACAGACTGGTCCCTATTGTGGAGGGAATAATGATTCCAAATTACACAGTTGACATTTTCACTCCAAGCTACAAAATCACTGGCTCTCTTCTTTAAATGTTAGATTTCCTCTTTGAAGCAATAGATTGCACACTTGTCAATGAATTGGAATATTATGTAGGTCCTATTGTACAGAGATACTTTTGAACAAAGAGGTCCCTATTTACGAGAGTTTTCAAGGCAAAAATCTACATTTGAGACATTTGTCTCGTTCCCCTTCTGCTTGCAGATGTGACATTTAAAAACTTGCATCTACACAAGACCCTTTTTCTTAAATACCTGTGATGAAAAGGAAGCTGGGATACCTTGTGCAAGTTCTTTATTCTAAATGTACTTCCAAGCAAGTGTAAAAATCCTCTTCAGGAATCCTTTATAGCGCAACGATCAAGCCCTGATTAAATCTCTGTTTTCAAACATAAGTTGTGATTATGTACAAAGCTAAAGGTAAAGAAAGGAAAGAAAAAAAACCAAGAGAGCTCCTTCCTGGAGGAGCTTTGTTCTTTTCTCTTTGAAAGAGAAGTTCTGCTTTTGGACAGGAAATCAAAAGATTTAATTCCGGATCTTTTTTGAGAAATTTAAATTCTTTCAAGTATGTGAATTGATTCAATCACCTTCTTTTTTTATGATTACCTTTTTAAATTAATTTTTGAACATTTCAGGTGCAGTGGCAAGCACAGAAGTGAAGATGAAGTTACAAGAATTTGTCTTAAATAAGAAGAAGGCCTTGGCACACCGGAATCTCAACCACTGCATCTCCAGCGACCCCCGCTTCTGGTACGGGTAAGTGGTGCTGGGCTTGTCTCTGAGATGCAGCCTGGGCCACCTTTTTTTTTGACCATTGCTGGAGATGTTTGGGATAGACCTGATGTGTTTACTGGATGAATCAGAGCAGTAGTAGAACCCAAGGCTGGACTTGGCTGTGCGTTGTGACCCAAATGCGTTTTTCAGAGGGTTTCGGTGTGAAGAACTTTGAATTTGTTTTAATTAAAGATGTGGAGCTGTTGGAGAGGGGCCAGAGAAGGGTCATGAAGATGATCCCAGGGCTGGAGCAGCTCTGCTCTGGAGACAGGCTGAGAGAGTTGGGTTGTTCAGCCTGGAGAAGAGAAGGCTCCAGGGAGACCTTAGAGCAGCTTCCAGTGCCTGAAGAGGCTCCAGGAAAGCTGGGGAGGGGCTTTTCAACAGAGAGGGCAGGGATAGGACATGGATTAAAGGTTTTAAACTGAAAGAGGGGAGATTTAGGTGAGACATCAGCACAAAATTCTTCACCATGAGGGCAGGAAGGTACTGGAACAGGTTGCCCAGGGAGGTTGTGGCTGCCCCATCCCTGGAGGTGTTCAGGGCCAGGCTGGATGAGGCTTGTGCAGCCTGGGCTGGTGGGAGGTGTCCCTGCTCATGCAGTGGAGTTGGATCTATATGATATTTAAGGTCCCTTCCAACCCAAACCATCTCATGATTCCACGAGTTTTAAAGCCTTTAATGCTTACTGCTCATCCTGATCTCTCAAAGTTAGAACTTCTGTTTGCTTTGGTCATCTCTGTAAACTGCTGGGAATAACAAGTATATCTGGTCTGAGCTTCTAATCACAGCTTCCCCAATGACTACATTTTGAGCTGGAAATGTTCAGCTGGTGGTCTCCTAGAACCATGTAAGGGGGATGAGAAGGTAACAGGTGCTGTTAGAATGGCACAAAAGGTGATGACATCAGTTAGTTCAAATGCACCAAATAGAAAACAGAAATGATGGCTTTAAGTTACAAGTCTCAGTTTCAGGAATTGATTGTATAAAAGAAAAGAAGAAAACTTTATATTATTTGAAAACTTCCCCTATTAGAACATTGTGAATATATATTTTAAAAAAAAAACAAGTGTTGGGTTTTGTAATGACATTTTGCATGACAGAAGTCAGTGACATTTTGCCATGAAAATGGTGTTCAAGTTGAGTATCTGACAGTATTTTAAGTCTTATGAAACCAACACATATCCAGGGACAATGAGGTCACAGCCAGAAGATGTTTCCAAGTTCAAGAAATGAAGCTGAAATTCAGTTTGAAAGCTATCCCAGCTACGAGCCAGTGCAAAAATGCTGGAGTGTAGTTGGCAGCAAAATTTAAACATTGTTCTGCTGGGGTGAGATGGAGCAGTTGTAGCACATCTCCAGAAATCTCATCTAAGCCTTGAAAGATTGTAGCTCTGGTTGAAGTAGTGTGAGATGTTGTCAGTTTGTGCAAATATAATATTTAAGGCCCACTAGGTCACTGTCCAGGACAGTAAAAGGAACAGGAGAAACTGAATTTCAGTCAAGACAACATAAGTATCTTCTTCAGATAACTTGATTTTTCACTGTTCTTAACTGAGACTTGCCAGGAAATGTGGGAATTGTAGGAAATGCAGTTAAAGACTCTGAGCTGAAATGTTCTCTGTTTCTTCCAGTTAGTCACAGTGCAAAAGTGGTGTTAATTCCATTAGAATTAAGGATGATAAACAAATGCTTTTCCCCAAAACCTACAGTCCTTTGGCTGCAGAGAAACCTGAGATGAAACAGCCATCACAAGAGGAGTTAGGAAAGAAAAACTGCATTTGGGAGTGGTCTGAATTCCTTGGGGTTTCCCAGTTTTCAATTAGCTGTTGGTTCCCTGAGAGCCGAAGTGAAGAGCAGAGGACACTGAGCACACTGCAGGTTCCACTGTGTTCCCTGCTTCCTCTGAAGCTGAGGGTGAGGACTTCCTGAGCACATACATATTGTTTAGGCTTATGGTAATCAAAACAGCCCTTTCCTGAGATGCTCCAGGGGTGCCAACAGGTACAACACACAAACTGCTGCAGAAAAGGGACCGTCCTTTTTCTTCTGAATTTATCAGGCTTGTCCCATCCCTTCACTTCCCTCCATCTCTTCCTTGGGTCAGTGCTTTGGGGGCCTCAGAAGCCTCACAGATCTTCCCAAGGGCCTGTCTGAGGGGGTTGCAGGCAGGCAGGAGCTGGTTCTGCTCAGCCTTTGAGGGGGGCAGATGGCAGCAGGGCTGTCTGGCTTCTCTTGCAGCAGAGGATTTTCAAAGCACCCTTCAGTGGGTGAGGCAGGAGCCCCAGGCTTTGAGTTTCCATTCTATTTTTAAAATCTTGAAAAAAAAAAAAAAAATAAGAGAGAGGGAGAAGCTTGAAATTAATTGCATATTAGTATTTATTTCTGTGGCATCTCATAGGTTACCAGTTTGGTTGTAGAGATATTTCTGGAGGCACATACTTGTGCTGTGATTCAGTTGGGTGGTGTTGGGATGTAACACATGCAGAAGGAGGCTCACAGAAGATAGACTTGATGCTCCTACTGTGAGCAGGGAAGCCAATTAAGTGGTAACAGATGCTGAAATGGGCTTTTCAATGACACGCCTGCTTTTAAGCACTTCCTTTGGTCTTGTTAAGGTTTGTGAATTCCTTTTTTTAAAAAAAAAAAACTATGAAAAAAATGGAAAGCATTACTTGGAAGAAACCAGATCTCCTCAGGGCATTGAACACCACCACGGTTCTACGTCAATGGCTGTGACATGAAATATGTTCCACTGAGATGCTGGAATAGCTGCTGTTCCCCTGCCCTTTGGACCAGGCTTCAGTTGTCCACTGAGATGTCCAGATGCTTTTGTGTCTTGTGTCTGGCAGAACCTGGTGCAAACGCTGCTGTTTTGCTGGAGCCACGGGAGGTGTTTGTAATCTGGGAGTATTTTCTCTTTAATCAGTGATGCTGAAGGACAAGCACACGTGTGGATCAGCCCTTGAGATGAAAAGGGACCAGTTTGAGAGGTTTTGCAGCACATAATCATAGTCCAAAGGATCTACTAAATGATAGAAAGGAGCTTGGTGATGCTCAGTTAATGCTTCTTGGAGGTTTTCACAGAGGTCTCTGCTCAGGCTTCAGCTACTCTGTTTTAACATCCGCAGCTCCAGTCTGTGTGTAATTGTTGAAAATAGCTTTGTGGGCTGTAATTTTCAGATTACCTTGATGATAGGCAACACCAGGAGAGGTTCTTCCGAGTTGCATTGTCAGACTGTCCCTCCTGTGGATTGTGAACCCGCTGGACAGCCCTGCCTCCCAGGAGGTTTTGCTCTTCAAGATACTTAACATAAGTAAGAGCAGCTTAGCAGGAACACAGAGACAGCACCTCAGGCTGAGTAAACAGGGCTATTATTTCCCTGGGAAGTTGTCAGAAAAGAGCTTGGGAAGTAGCCACTCCGTGTGGCAGCAATCATGACAGGGAGTTCAACTGAGAATTTGCAAGGTAAGGGGGTAGGGAGGTGTAATGACACACTGAATGATTCCAGTCTACAGAGGTGTCTGCAGTCTCTGCACACGTTCTAGCACAAATGTGTGTTTGAATAGATGCTCAGTTTATGCTGCATGAATAAAGAATCTTAGAATCGTTTTTATTTGAAAAGACCTTTAAGATCATCAAGACCAGCCATTAACTCCACTGAGTCTGGTGTCCCTCAGCACCAGGGCTCCACATCTTTTAAACACCTCCAGGGCTGGTGATTCAGCCACTTCCCTGGGCAGCCTGTGCCAATATTTAATAACCCTTTCAGTGAAGAAGTTTCTTCTGCTATCCAGTCCAATCTTCCATATATTGGAAGTATCACACATGGTTTGCTCTGCATATGGGTTTTTGAAGGACCTTGGAGCTTTCAGAACAGGAGATTAAAACTGGAGGAGGGGGAGTATTAGGAAGGAATTCTTCAGAGTGAGAGTGGTGAGACGTGGGTACAGGTTGTCTAGGGAGGTTGTGGAAGCCCCCTCCCTGGAGGTGTTCAAGGGCAGGTTGGATGAGGCTTGTGCAGCCTGGTCTGGTGGGAAGTGTCCCTGTCCATGGCTGGGAGGTTGGAACCTGATGATCTATAAGGTCTCTTCCAACCTTCACCATTCTGTGATCTTTTAAGGTCCCTTCCAACTCAAACCACTGGATGATTCCATGTGCTTTTGGAATGCCTGTGAAGTCAATGGAGGCTACAATTTCATCCCTTTCCACTCCTCTGAAATTCTGGGACAGGCAGGCAGACCAGTGCATTTTGCTTGGAGCAGTGTAGGGTGTTGCATCCCAGTCCTCCAGCAATATCATCTATTCCTGTTGTCATTCAGCCACCCCAAAGCACATCTAAACAGGCCCTTGGGAGTTCCTGAGCATTCCCTGACAGAATGGTGAAAACAGCTTCAATGTCCATCATTGTGCAGCCTAAGTCAGGCTTGGGGGGAAAAGAAAAAAGAAGAAAAATAATGAAAAAAGTCAATTGCTTGGATAGGCAAGAGCAGAAAAATGTCATTGTGTGACATGGTGGGTTTTGAGGGCTCTTGGCTTGCAGCACTGGGGCTTCCTGCTGGTGAAACATCTCTCTGTGCTGCCTTCCCATGGTACGAGCAGATCTCTGAAGCTGAGGGTGAGGACTTCCTGAGCACATACATATTGTTTAGGCTTATGGTAATCAAAACAGCCCTTTCCTGAGATGCTCCAGGGGTGCCAACAGGTACAACACACAAACTGCTGCAGAAAAGGGACCGTCCTTTTTCTTCTGAATTTATCAGGCTTGTCCCATCCCTTCACTTCCCTCCATCTCTTCCTTGGGTCAGTGCTTTGGGGGCCTCAGAAGCCTCACAGATCTTCCCAAGGGCCTGTCTGAGGGGGTTGCAGGCAGGCAGGAGCTGGTTCTGCTCAGCCTTTGAGGGGGGCAGATGGCAGCAGGGCTGTCTGGCTTCTCTTGCAGCAGAGGATTTTCAAAGCACCCTTCAGTGGGTGAGGCAGGAGCCCCAGGCTTTGAGTTTCCATTCTATTTTTAAAATCTTGAAAGAAAAAAAAAAAAAAAGAGAGAGGGAGAAGCTTGAAATTAATTGCATATTAGTATTTATTTCTGTGGCATCTCATAGGTTACCAGTTTGGTTGTAGAGATATTTCTGGAGGCACATACTTGTGCTGTGATTCAGTTGGGTGGTGTTGGGATGTAACACATGCAGAAGGAGGCTCACAGAAGATAGACTTGATGCTCCTACTGTGAGCAGGGAAGCCAATTAAGTGGTAACAGATGCTGAAATGGGCTTTTCAATGACACGCCTGCTTTTAAGCACTTCCTTTGGTCTTGTTAAGGTTTGTGAATTCCTTTTTTTTAAAAAAAAAAAAACTATGAAAAAAATGGAAAGCATTACTTGGAAGAAACCAGATCTCCTCAGGGCATTGAACACCACCACGGTTCTACGTCAATGGCTGTGACATGAAATATGTTCCACTGAGATGCTGGAATAGCTGCTGTTCCCCTGCCCTTTGGACCAGGCTTCAGTTGTCCACTGAGATGTCCAGATGCTTTTGTGTCTTGTGTCTGGCAGAACCTGGTGCAAACGCTGCTGTTTTGCTGGAGCCACGGGAGGTGTTTGTAATCTGGGAGTATTTTCTCTTTAATCAGTGATGCTGAAGGACAAGCACACGTGTGGATCAGCCCTTGAGATGAAAAGGGACCAGTTTGAGAGGTTTTGCAGCACATAATCATAGTCCAAAGGATCTACTAAATGATAGAAAGGAGCTTGGTGATGCTCAGTTAATGCTTCTTGGAGGTTTTCACAGAGGTCTCTGCTCAGGCTTCAGCTACTCTGTTTTAACATCCGCAGCTCCAGTCTGTGTGTAATTGTTGAAAATAGCTTTGTGGGCTGTAATTTTCAGATTACCTTGATGATAGGCAACACCAGGAGAGGTTCTTCCGAGTTGCATTGTCAGACTGTCCCTCCTGTGGATTGTGAACCCGCTGGACAGCCCTGCCTCCCAGGAGGTTTTGCTCTTCAAGATACTTAACATAAGTAAGAGCAGCTTAGCAGGAACACAGAGACAGCACCTCAGGCTGAGTAAACAGGGCTATTATTTCCCTGGGAAGTTGTCAGAAAAGAGCTTGGGAAGTAGCCACTCCGTGTGGCAGCAATCATGACAGGGAGTTCAACTGAGAATTTGCAAGGTAAGGGGGTAGGGAGGTGTAATGACACACTGAATGATTCCAGTCTACAGAGGTGTCTGCAGTCTCTGCACACGTTCTAGCACAAATGTGTGTTTGAATAGATGCTCAGTTTATGCTGCATGAATAAAGAATCTTAGAATCGTTTTTATTTGAAAAGACCTTTAAGATCATCAAGACCAGCCATTAACTCCACTGAGTCTGGTGTCCCTCAGCACCAGGGCTCCACATCTTTTAAACACCTCCAGGGCTGGTGATTCAGCCACTTCCCTGGGCAGCCTGTGCCAATATTTAATAACCCTTTCAGTGAAGAAGTTTCTTCTGCTATCCAGTCCAATCTTCCATATATTGGAAGTATCACACATGGTTTGCTCTGCATATGGGTTTTTGAAGGACCTTGGAGCTTTCAGAACAGGAGATTAAAACTGGAGGAGGGGGAGTATTAGGAAGGAATTCTTCAGAGTGAGAGTGGTGAGACGTGGGTACAGGTTGTCTAGGGAGGTTGTGGAAGCCCCCTCCCTGGAACAATTTCATCCCTTTCCACTCCTCTGAAATTCTGGGACAGGCAGGCAGACCAGTGCATTTTGCTTGGAGCAGTGTAGGGTGTTGCATCCCAGTCCTCCAGCAATATCATCTATTCCTGTTGTCATTCAGCCACCCCAAAGCACATCTAAACAGGCCCTTGGGAGTTCCTGAGCATTCCCTGACAGAATGGTGAAAACAGCTTCAATGTCCATCATTGTGCAGCCTAAGTCAGGCTTGGGGGGAAAAGAAAAAAGAAGAAAAATAATGAAAAAAGTCAATTGCTTGGATAGGCAAGAGCAGAAAAATGTCATTGTGTGACATGGTGGGTTTTGAGGGCTCTTGGCTTGCAGCACTGGGGCTTCCTGCTGGTGAAACATCTCTCTGTGCTGCCTTCCCATGGTACGAGCAGATCCCAGCAGAGAAAGCAGCTTCTGTTTTCAGGAGGGGGCTCCAATATTTTTCAGCTTGGTTCTGTTTGGATTTCAGGTGATGATTAAACTGTGTGTGCTTGTGGGCATTGGTTGGTGTGAATGCTGGAGGGCACAGGATGTACTAATGAAAAATACAACTGTGCAAGCCTGAAAAATGCTTCTGCCTGTAGGTCCAGAGAGAAGCTTGGAATATAAAGGGGGGGGGGAGGATTAGGAAACCACAGTGAATCATACAGCTTGGGAAGAGCTGTGGGTATAGAAAATGTTGATGTAGATGCTCAAATAAACTTTTCAGAGGTTTTTTTTTGGTAATGAAATCATGAAGAGAATCCGATGCCTTTTCCTGGTGTTGCATTAGCCACTTGTTTTTTGGAGGGTATAACTTGTGGTGGAGTTGATGCCACGTGTCTCACCAACCAGCTTGCTTGGGATTTGAGCTTTCAAAACGTCCTGCTCGAGAGATTGGATCATTTGGGGCCATTTTCAATGAGGAATGGCTCGTTTGGATTCCTTAAAGAAGCTTTTGTAGGATAATATGTTTAACCAAGAATGCCTGGTTATTAGGAGATGTAAAGCTTGAAATGTTCACTTCTTTTTGATGATGTCCTTGCTTTTTGGTGTCTCCATGTTCTTTAGGGTTTTGAAGAAGTAATGCTGGGTTTAGATTCTCTTTATTTAACCTTAAAATGTAGGATTGTGAGTGGCTGTCACCTGTCTGGCTAAATCAGTCATTCTGTTGATGCAGCTACATGCACAGCCTGGAGAATTCCTGAAGTCTGTGCTGATCAGGGTTGGTAAAGCTCCTGAGGAACAGCAAAGCTGGGCTCAAGTCATTAAGTAGGGAAGATGCAGCCAACAAACTGGTGGGAGGCTTGGAAAAATCATTCATTATTTAATATCCTTAGCAAACAGACTGTAATTTACTTCCAGCAGCCTGCTCAAACAAAGCTATAAATTACCAGCCTCAGTAAGTTAATCTGGAAAGGTGTTGGGTACTTTGGCCCTATCTCTGCAGAGTACTTGGGTTGGGAGGCAGTGAAGCAAGAGGCAGGAGGCCACCTGGAAACATGGCACCTCACGTGCTTGTCCTTCAGTTTTGTGCCATCCTGAGACTTTGCCTGCTCTGTCTGGGTTTTATTCAGTGAAGGGGAATGAATCACAAAATGGTTTGGGTTGGAAGGGACCTTGCAGGTTGTCTAGCTCCAGCTCCCCCACCGTGAGCAGGGACACCTCCCACTAGACCAAGCTGATCCAAGCCCCATCCAACCTGCCCTTGAACACTTCCAGAGATGGGCCAACTTGGGCCAGTGTCTGACCAGCCTCGATACCCCTGCTTAGCTTCAAGAACAGGACTCAGCAAAACCCAACCCAGGTACACGCTTCAAATTGTACTTGTGGTTAGCAACCTTCCTGAGTTCTGCTGTGCTCAACAGGGAACTTCTGGTACTGAAAATTAAGCTTTTTGTGCTTAGTCACCTCCCTGTGTATTAGACTTTAGTGTCTGTTTTGTGTGAGTGCCTGGGGGGAGGAAGCTGCTACCAAAATCTTCTCCTTTGCACTGTGCCCCACTAACCAAGAGAGCAGACCTGGTGCAGCCGCACCCCTTCCCTCTGTGTGTCACTGATGTAAAGCTTCTGCCTTCTCTTTCTCTTTCCTTCTGTGCAGGAAGACCCAGCACAGCTCTCTGGACCAGAGCTCCCCACCCCAAACTGGCGTATCCGGCACCTACAATCACCCTGTACTGGGGATGTACGATTCCAAAGATGACTTCCCACTCAGAAAAACAGGTAGCGCTCGCCTTGCTTCTCTGTGTTGCCCTCTGCCTTCCCCATGACACCTGGTCCTCTTCTTATTCTTTCTTTGAAAAAGGTATGGTACCAAAAAAAGCTCTGTTTGTGTCACATCTATGACCCTGCTCTCCCATCATCTGTGGCTGGGAGGATGGACTTGCAGAGCTGCAGGCAGGAGACAGCAGGAGTTGTGTGTCAAAGCTGGGGAGATGTTTTCACAAAGTCAAAGCTCATACAGAGATCTGGGTCTCTGAAGTCCAAGTATGTTTTGCTGAGTGAGAAAAGTACCAAGAAAAGTTCATTTCTTCTGGGATTTACATTTTATAGACAGGTTTGCACTTAAAATGAACAAAAATGTTTCTGCCAGTCAAAGTGTGGAGACTTCCTGCACGGGTTTTGGTTCACACCTAGACAGTTATTTCTCAGTTAGGTTTTTCCCTGCATGGTGGCTAAGCCAGGTCAGTTACTTCTCAACGATACAATATGTAAACCAGGTTGTTTTGGTTGGCTGTGGTCCTCAGCTCTGAGGGCTGGAGAACCTCTCCTACGAGGACAGGCTGAGAGAGTTGTTCAGCCTGGAGAAGAGAAGGCTCCAGGGAGACCTTAGAGCACCTTCCAGTGCCTGAAGGGGCTCCAGGAAAGCTGGAGAGGGACTTGGGACAAGGGCAGGGAGGGAGAGGACAAGAGGTAATGGATCAAAACTGGAAGAGGGGAGATTTAGGTGAGACATTAGGAAGAAGTTTCTTAGTGTGAGGGTGGTGAGACACTGGAACAGGTTGCCCAGGGAAGTTGTGGAATCCCCCATCCCTGGCAGTGTTGAAGGGCAGGTTGGATGGGGCTTGGAGCAACCTGGGCTGGTGGGAGGTGTCCCTGCCCATGCAGGGAGGTTGGAACTGGATGATCATGAAGGTCCCTTCCAACCCAAACCATTCTATGATTCTAGGATACCTCCTGCCTGAGCCAACACAGCTTCTAGCCTGGCCTGCTCATGATGCTCAGCTGCTTCCTTCAGGGAAGCTTTCATGAGCTCATCCCAATCTGGAGATGTGCTGTTCACGTGGGTGGTGCAGACAGTGCTGTGTGTTGGAAATGGCTTCAGAACAGGAGAAGAACTTCCCTGAGAAGATGGAGTGGGGGGTAGGAGGAAAGCAGAGGTGGGGTTGAACCTCGTGTTTTCTGCAGGTGCTGCCTAGTTATTTTTCAGGTATGTTCTGTGGATCTTCCAATGTGGAAGGATGAGCAGCTGTTCTGAAGAAGTGTGACATCTTTGTGATGAGGAATGATGGTCTCTTAGCCAGATCTCCCTGTGGGTTTGCTTGTGTCTTTGATCAGACTGGTTGCCCCAACAGTGGTGATTTAACACCATTCTCATTATCTTGGTAAACTTGAGGCATTTTTTTCTTCTGTTACCATCTGATGAGGGGGGGAAAAAAAGAAATCCACCTTCACACACAGACCTTGTACCTCCTGCTTCCCAGTTCTGTAGATTTAAAGACCTTTTTGGGTCACAGCACCTGGCTTGCTGGAGGGATGTGTGGCTGGGTTCCCATCAGCTGTGCAATAGGCTGTCTTTCCCCCCACCAGGTGTGGTGGGTTGGGTGGCAAGTGTCAAGAACTTGAGCTGCACAAGAAGTCAACCTAAAATTGGCAGGCCCTTTCTAGGAGGTGGGTGTTTTCTTGGGCACACCCTGTGCTGTGGGTGGTCGTAGTTTCAACTGCATCTTTTCTGGAGTGCTCCAAAACCAGAGCTTAGAAAACTGGATTTGCTGAAGGGCAGGACATCCTCTGATCTCTGCTTCTAGGTACTGAAAGACCAAACACCCTGTGAGGGGCAGGACATGCTGCTCTGTCACCAGTGCCTGGGGCAGCTGAAGTGATGCTGTCTGGACTCGTGGCCACAGTGTGATTGCAAGAATTTTTAGCTCTTTCCTGTACCTGGTGGAGCCAGGTGATGGGTTTCTGGTGTGTTGGCACTTCCACAGCATAACGGGGCTTTGATGTCCTGTGAAACCTCCCTTGCTCATCACTTCAGGGGACGTTACTTGTCAGATTGAGTTTGGGGATCAGTCCCCTTCTTGCTCCCAGTGTTACAGAAGGAGATTTCTGCAGGAGAAGGGAATTGTCTGCACTTCTCACCCCTCTGCTGCTTCCCAGACTAAGCTTCTAAATCAGACTCTGTCTGAATAAAAGCCCTGTCAGACAGGGTGAATTAAGGTTGATGAATGTATCTAATCACATTATTAAGCAGAGAAGCAACCAAAACCATTGCTGGTTTTAAAACAGGAAGATGTTGAGCTGATTCTGTTTTCCCAGAACGCTGATGCTTGTTCTTTTTTGGGCACCAGCATTAATCTTTTGGGGACTGGTCTGTGAGACCCATGAGTTCACTTGCAAGGTTCAGGGGCGAGTTTTGTTGTTGTTGTTTTCTTTTGTTTTCCTTTCAACACAAACAGCACTTCAGCCTCTGGCACAGCGATATCCTGCAGAAATCCCATTGCCAAGAATGTTAAGTTGCTGGGAGAAGAAAGGCTCCTGAACAGCCTGATGTAAACAAAAGGCAGGGGAGGTTGGAGCCCATCCTAAGTAAAGTTCTTTATTACGGGTGAGCTTTTCAGATTTTTGGCACCAGGCAAAACTCTGGCTCAGTGTTTGTCATTTAAAACCGCCCTATCGTGTAGTCCAATTTGATTCAATTTGATTAAATGTTTGCAGATCAAATAACAGAGTCCATCACAACACAGAACTGGTTACGAGGACTGGAACCTGACCAGTGCTGGCATGAGGGGGGGACTGACTGCAGGAAGGCAGTTGGAGTGGTCATTGATTGTAGGGTGCATTGGTCGTGAGTCCTGCACATTGAGAAACTGTTCAAGAAGAGTGAATCCATCACTTTGCTGGGCTTTTAAAGCACTACCTTTCTTAACTCTCATTCAAAGCATCCCAGGTCCTCTCTCTGTGCACACTTGGAGATCACTTGCTAGCCTAAAGCTTGAGTGAGAGTGTTGTGGGAGAGCCCTGGGGAGCTGGGCAGGCTCCCCTGGGTAGGTGTGTGCGTGAATAACGTCTTCAGGGGGCTTGAAAAGGGCAGCATGGGAAACAGGCAAGGCTTGCAACGTGCTCCTAATGCATCCTGTCCCCTGAAACCCTACCCTGCCTGATTTGTTTTACTAAATTATATTCTAGTTTCTTGGCCGTTTGGGTTCTGCATGAAATTGTTTTCCTGACAGGCTGCTGGCTGCTGCAGTTCCTGATTGCTTGAGTCCTGTTTCTAGCCTGGCTGGGGGATGGATTTCACTCTGTTCCCTCTACCTAAATACACTGGAGCTCTTCCTTTTTTCTTTTTGACTGAGCTAAGAAGAGTTTGGTTGGTGCTGCTCATGCTTTTGCTGTTAAATAACTGGATTAACACAAGGATTTTTCTTTCCCCTTTGGTTCCCTTCTTATACCTACGTTTCCTTTAGTAGGTGCATTTTATAGGCAGCTGTTGAGAGGGGGAGATAAATGGGAGCTTTTCTGCCCCCAGATCAAGGTTGGGGCCTTCCAAATGTAATGAAGCTTTATGATGTGCAGTACCCTGTAAGAAAACCCCTGGAGAATCCTTTCAGAGTGATTTTGGAGTCTGAGGTTGGGGCAGTCTTCTGTTGCCTGTTTTGATAACCCTAAGAGTTGTTTGTCAAGTGCTTTCTTGGAGCTGCTGAAGTTATTTTTAATGCAGCTCCTCAGTTTGGTGTTTCTGAGGAAAAATGATGGCCTCATTCTCTCCCCCCAGGAGCAAGGTTGTTCATGGTGTTCCCTGCTTTGTGGAATTTAAGGAATGGATGTATTAAAACATGCTCTTAATTAGAAAGCCAACACAGCCACCATCACTGAGATTCATAAAAGACCAAAGAGAATGATTTAATTTTTAAACATGCTTTTCCTCTTGCTTACGTAGGGTTTTTTGGTTGGTTTGGGGCTTTTCTACATCCTGTGCAGGGCTGGACCATGTCCTGTAGGACCCTGGCTTTCCCTGCAGAGAGGGCAGGGTAAGGATTCCTTGTGTTCACTGCAACTTGACAGCTAATCAGGATTTCTAATGAAAGCCCCAGCATTTCAATTAATTGTCATTAAAATGAGAAGTTTACCTGCCAGAGCCTGCTGGCCAGCACTCATTCAGCTTGCTGGGATCCATGACCTGGAAACATTGTCCTGTGTCTGTATTTCAACCTGACCTGTTCTCCAAAGCCCTACATGTAAAGCCAGCTGCGTTGGTAGGACCTGGGAGGGCTGTGAAGCAGGCTCAGGTCTCACCATGGTGTTGCTCCTGCTGGTGGATAAAGCCAACCTTTCCCAGGACAGCCACTCTCCTTCAGCCCTTCTCAGGAGGGAGGAATCTTTCCCCTTGCTGCTGTTGCTGCTGAGTTTCCCTGCCCTAGGCTGGCTGCTGGTCTTTAGCCCTTTCTCCTGAGTCCTTTCTCCTGCTCTATCAGCAGAGGTGGGATTTTTTGATGAAGCTGATGCTATCAAAAAACACACTATTGTTTCACCTTGTCCCTTTTTTGTGGATCTCTGTGGTTCCTTGTACACTAGAAGACCTCCTGCATCCCTCAAGAGCAACGGGCAGCTGGTTTTGGTGTCTTTGGCTTGGTTCCTGGGGCTGCTTGGCCCACAGCTGCTGCAGCCACAGGCACTGTTTTGGGTTGCATCCCTGAGGCTCAGGGTCCTGCCTTTTCCTTTCCCTCCACTCTCACAACTGGCTGTGCTGGGGAGGGGAAGATCAGAAGTGGGCACCAAGATTTTAAGGAGGGAAAGGATTCCTGTGGACCCCAACATGTTTTCACTGCAGAGCTTTGGGATGGCATCTCAGGGTATGAGTTTCCACTCTTTC